>NC_072735.1:60198597-60376097 GCF_026930045.1 Uloborus diversus
ATGATTTTCCCTGGACGTTTTGTACAGCATTGACCTGGTTGACACTCTGGTGACAGTCCAGAGAAGATAGAGTTACACACAGACAGACGCGCACAGGTTTTAGTATATAGATACCCACAGAGAAATATTGATAGAAATAAGGAAGATAACGGCTTTTTATACTAAAACACAATGTAACATTTCTAAAAAACACTAGAAATTTCAAAACGGCAGCTGATAATTACAATGAATCTTTTTCTATCAGCTGTAAGATTAAATTTACTAGGGGAAGATGCTGTACCCACGGACGGTTGTACCTACGGACGTTGGTCGGGAAATTCCGGGTATCGTCGAGAGAGATCCTAATTGAGGTTCAACGTGTGTGTCACAGCCCTCTCCTCCTCTCCAGTACCCCAAGAAGTTTCAACGCCATCAAACGAACATTTAAGATTCTATCACATCTTTTTGGTTTTAGTAGGGTCTAAGTAAAAAAAAAAAAAAGAAAAAAACATGAGCAATTTCTTTTTTTTTCGTCCGTCGTAGATTGTATTATTCATTTTTGTTGTAGGTATCATGATTCCCTATATTTTGAAGGTTTGTTTCTGATTTGCAAAACCAAAATGGCCTACCTTTGTACCCAAGGACACACAACCATGTATACCCACGACAGCAATTTTTAGTCTCCTTGGGTCACACATGAGTCTTCTTACAATGTGAAGTACCTCAAAATAGTGCCTTGTCATCAACGTCCGAAATTTGCTTTCAACAATGATGATGAATTTGAAGTAGGGCTTGAACTTATAGATATTATATTGGTGTTGAAGTAACCCCTACCTGCTGTAGGATCTACAGGCCATCAATCCCACCTGTTTTCTTTTGAAGTCAACATTTCTAGATTTTGTTTGCTTAATCTAAATTGAGTTTTTTGTGGTGGGTTAATTTTGGTTAAAGGTTTCAATTTGCATATAAATTGAAGTTGTTATGTAGATACATAGAGAGCCATACTACCATGAATCTAGTTATTTTTTTGTTTAAAAACATATTAATTATTCATAACATCATTAACTCTCTTAAGACTAATAACTTTTTTAAAAGAGTTCACTGATGTTAAAGATTAAGGAAAACTAAAAAAGGGAAACAACCTTCGATTAATTTTCAAAGTTTAATTTCTGTTGGAGATTTTATTTAATGTTATTTTCAATGGATGTTTGAAGTATTTCAATATAAAATGGCTTATGAAAATGTATTGAGTATAATTGAGTTCCTCTGACCCAGGCTAATGGGCGGTAATTTACTGACTATTTATATATTATTTTTTTATATGTCCATGGGTACAAAGGCATCTGTCCGCGGGGTGAACGAGTTGTTGTACCCACGGACAAAAAAGATGATTTTTAAGAAATTTTTTTGAGGTTGAAAGCTTTGAGATTTACACCTGACAAAAATTGCCAAATTAAATGATAAGTAGAGACCAGCACAAATTGAAAAGTAAATTTTGTCCGTGGGTACAGCAGCTTCCCCTATACTTTCGTGCTAAGCACAGAAGTCGTATCTGCACCTGAGCTCACAATGAGAAACACCTCTTAAAAGTTTTACGGCTTCATATATTTCATTCAGATTTCATTTTTTTAGATTGTTTAAAAAAATATTTCTCGTTCACAAAAGGCCATAAAACATTGCATATAGGTAAACTGTGTCACAAAGAAGCTCTTCGTGACAACAACTCATTTTGAAAAAAAAAAAAAAAAAAATGCAGACATGATTTTTGTGCTTAGCACTTCAGAATAGGACTTTTGTGTATTTACGGTAATGGTCATTTCAAAGTGTAAATTTAAATAGTTTGTTCTGAAATTTGTGTAATTTATCGCTCTGCTACGACATTAGTATAAATTTTGTTTTCAACAAAGGTTGGTCTATCCAAATGGGTGATGAATATTGCGTAATGAATACTTATACATAATTTCTATAAAAGTTAGTCGCAATATCCTCGCTTTAAAAAAAGGTATGAAAGAAAAGAGAAATAAATACCTTTCTGCTGAAAAGTAAAGTAAGAAATAACAACGTCAGAAAGCACAAATTGCAGATTACTGCAGACACGTGTTTCGGCGTTACAAGGAACGCTTTTTTCAATGCAAAAAGTATTGAGCTTGTGAATGAAAAGACATCCGATAAAGAGTTAGTTGCTTCAACTTCTTGGTACGAATTTGAGTTTTTTTCTTATTTAGTAATGCAGACTTTCTTATTAGATAAAAATAGTATTCAAAATAAATAAAAATAATAATCGTTCCAAAAATTGTTGAGCTATACAACTTTTGAGGGTTTGAAAATATTAACTATGCTTTCATATAAAAATCATTTTGTCCTGTTGAGAAGGAGTTAGAAATAATGGTTTGGAGAACAAATCTAAGTTTGTAACAACTAGACGCAACTATAAATAATAACAATGGAAATACAACTGTAAATTGTAAGTGAGTGAATTTGTGCTTTATTATTAAAAAAAATTAGCATTAACTTTGTGTAGATCATCGTATGCTTATCACTGTGTTGAAATAACCGAGTTTTTAATTTTCAAATGGAGATAAATGAAAAAATTAACTTCTTCAAAACTTGGTTTGTTCATTTGTTACACTGCAATATTTACAGCCACTAAGTATTACTTAAGTCTTAAGTAATACTTTTCTCCGCACGCACCCCACCTCTTAGCCGTAGGCCTTAGGTTCCATCTCACGGGGGGTCCGCGTAGCGGGCCCCCCGCGGGACTGAGTGCGGTGGTCGATAGTCATCTGTGCTATGGACGGGCTTGGTACTTATTGCGCCGGGGAAGGTCACCATACTGAGCTTCCGCTCAGCTGGGTGTTTACCCCTTAATGTGTGGGTCTTGCTCACCGTGAGATACGGTATATCTCCCCGTACCTCGTTAGTGTGCCATGACCCCCTGTCTTAAGTAATACTTAATTAATGTTTGCTTACACTATACTTAATTAATGTTTGCTTACACTATTAATGATTTGTAAAAGCTTCTACGTCTGCTTTTTTCCAGATTGGCACATTAGATGAGAGACTACCACCAATTCTCCTTTTGGTAATTGCTAATATATGTGCAATAACAGCGATTGTACTCGTAAGTTTTTAGAAATTAATTTTAAAGTATTTAATTTGCCAGTGATATAGATACTGGGTTGGGAGTGGGCGCAGGAGTCAACCCAGGGCGGCACTTGTTAGGAGGTGGCAATTTAGAACTGTTGTTTGAAAAAAACAGTTTAAAAATAACGAAAATGTGAATTTAATGTATTACGGGAGCAAAAACAAAACCACTAGTCAAAAATGAGGATGCCTTAATATGTAATAGTGTACATTCCACACCACCATGGGGTTAATCCCATGCCCGAGGTACGAAATGATGTGAAGAATAATTTGTTCGATTTATTAATTTCGTCTCGAGTAAGTTACATTATATGACATTCATTTTGTTGCTTATTTATCTTTTGGAGAATTATGTCCATCTAGTACCTCACTCCTCCCCGTTATTTGATAAAAGTGGATTTATTTCATGATTCCAAATGTACGCACTCCTCCTTGTAATTTTTTCTGTCCCATTCTCCCATGAGTAGATTTTTCTTTTCTACGGCAAGAAATGAAGTAAACTAATTTAAAACGGGGGGGGGGGGGGAACTTGCCAAATCATGTGCAAATATCGGTTTTAGAGCTTTATTTGATCCACTTTGTCTAGACGCCTTTTGATGCAATTCAATGCAGGGGCGCCAAATTGAGGGCTGAAGCTGTAGCTACGCCACTGCAATCTGCTAAGAACTTTAAACCATAACCATTACTTCGATATTTATTACATCCTCCGCCCCAGAGTACTTGATACACTTAAAAACTTTCGCATATTATTTATGTTGATGATTCTTTGACATTTTGTTGACATTTTAATGTTTTGACATTTTTCAGAGATTTCAGGGTGCTGTGCTACCAATCAGTAACATTTACTTTCAAGCATTCACTCCTGAAATGAGTGCCAAATTATTGTCAAAAATCCAGGGTTTGCCTCACTCTTAAGCTACGCCCCATTTTGTAAGGACTCGACCACCTGTATACTAGAAAGAGCAGTTTGCCTTCGAATGAACTAATAGGGCGAGATCCCACTAGTTTCAATGTTGAAATTTTAAATAGCGGCAACCCTATGAGTGAACCACTTTTGCTTAGGCAACCCTATACCATCGGTTTTGTAATATTTTTACATACATTTTTTAAACATAACTTATATGGAAACTTGATGAGGGTAAATTACTCATTTTTGGGCACCTTTTAGCCCTTGGCAACCCTGATTAGTTCACTCGCAACAAATAGGTAATCTTACTTTAGCGTTTTTTCTTTACAGCTTTTACTCTTCATTTATGACAACAATTTTTGGAAACTCAATGAGGGTAAATTACTCATTTTTGGGCACCTTTTAGCCCTTGGCAACCATGATTAGTTCACTCGCAACAAATAGGCAACCTTACTTTAGCGTTTTATTTACAGCTTTTACTCTTCATTTATGACAAAAATTTCCGGAAACTCGATGAGGGGTAAATTATCTCCCTCATTGAACACCTTTTATCTCCTGGCAACCCTGATTAGCGACTCGAAAAATGTAGGCAACCTTACTTTTATGTTTTATTTCCATCTTTTACTCTTCATTTATGATAACGATTTCCGGATCCTCGATGAGGGTAAATTACTTATTTTTAGGCACCTTTCAAGCCCTGGCAACCCTGATTAGTTCCCATGAAAGAGGTAAAAATTCTTACTTTCACGTTTTGTTTACAACTTTTACTCTTCATCTATGGTAATAATTTTAGAAACTCAATGAGGGTAGGCCAAGTCTAGTGGGATCTTAGACTATAACGATTCTTTAGCTAGAAGGTAGTTTTATGCGATGACTGGTTTAAGAGCCCTTACAAAACGGGGAATGGCTTAAGAGTGAAAGAACCCTGGAGTTTTGAAGCTGATTTGGTAATGCTTGGTAAGGAAATGTTGTTTAATGATTGCATAGCAACCTGAAATCTCTGAAAAATGTTTAAAAATAAATTGTAAAATCATCACTTTAAGTATTTCGAACAAAAGTATTCAAATGTAGAAAAGAATTTGGGTCAAAATCTTTGACCTAAATGTAGCGACTAATGCTTGTCGGTGATGAAATTGATGCCTTCGAAGTATGAATGCCTTTTGGATATTTTTAGCATACTGAAATCGAAATCAATATCAGAAAGTTCTTATGAGTTACAGTTTATTTTTTAAAGAGGGTGTAAGGTAAATTAGATACAAAACAAAAGCATATTTTTGGATATTTTTTTCGTCTGCACAGCTAATGTACATTGATTTCAGTAATTATTAAATTTTTATGTAACATTTAAAGATTCTTTTTTGAAAGGTTCATGAATTTTTGTGAAGAAATGAAGTGTCGCATTGTCGCTTGCGGCGAATGACAATTGATGATTTTCATGCTTTTTCCCCTGGATGTCCAGTAGACATCATAATGCTACCTGAAAATTGCTTCGTAAAAAGAAACAATGTTTCTTATTCATTATCGTTTTATTTAAGTATTGGTTCTGCAAAAATATTTTGAAGAGATATTCAGTGCACAGATGTTCCCCTGTTCCTTAGAACTTGGACATTGTCAAAAAGGTTTCGTATGTGTCAAAAAGTTGAGAAACGCTAATTTTATATGGCATTCCAAATCAACAATATTTTTCTTTTCCCATCCAACCCAGCAACAAGGAAATACGATGTTATAATGAAGTTATGCTACAAGACAATTAGTTTTGCCCTGTTAAGAAAGAATCAACGGGAACGGAACTATTCTGGATTCGCATGATGTTCAAGAACAAACGTTAATAGTATTTTGTACACAAATGATGAAGCATTTTAAAATTAGGACTTGGTTCTATGTTATAATGTACTAATTTAAAATGTTAGCTAACTCTTAACCTATTATGTATTCAAGTCAAAAATTTAATACTCTGTAGCAGTCTGAAATGGATTTAACGCTTCAAAAATCACGCCTTTTTTTTGGTGCCACAAGCAAGAATGTAGATCCTGCTGCTTTGAAATTAGTGAAGATTTATTGTGGATATTTGTGACATATTAAAAATGAAGTATTCCAGGTGTGTTCGAAATATTCACTTGAAAGCAGGAGTCATGTTGTTGCCCGCAGAGCTGTGTCAAATGTGAAAATAAATGTTAACTTTTGTTGCACATTCCAAAACAAAAGAAAGAAATAAAGAAATACCCCGTGTGTAGTCCTTATCTTAAAGCATTATTATGGTCAAATCTCAGTGCAACGACAGAATCATCTGAGCAATGTTTTCAGTGTTGTGTTGAAACTAATTTTGTAACGCGCTTGAAATAGTTTTTTTTTTTTTTTCAAAAACATAGACCTTCCATGGCCACGCCCCACCTTTTAGATCTATACCTTAGGTTTCAACATTTACGTGTCTTCATGGCTGGGAATGGAGATCAAAAGTGGTCTAAGGTTGAGGTGCTTTGAGCAGGGGAAGACCTCTCAATGGGCGTCAGCATAGCTTGGAGTTTACCCCTTAATGTGTAAACCCCTTAACATGTGAATCTCTCTCTCTCTCTCTATATATATATATATAATATATAAAAAAAATAAAACACTCTTATTTATTCAACTTATTTCAGAAATATTTTGATTTTCAATTAACAATAATTTCTTATGAATTACTATTGTGTTTAATTTCACAAAAAACACATTATGTTTCCCGCAAAATCCTATAATAGTGGTTAGAACAGCTGATATTCGTTTAAGTGGGGCTGCATCAAGTCATTACTTGGAATGAAGATTGATTTATTCAATTCAATTAAAAAATAAATAAATGAAAAAATTAAAATAAAAATAGTTCATGTAAATTGGGAGGAGGGGAGATGGTAAATGAATTGAAACGCAGGATATTGATTTATATCAGTTTTTGACTTAGTACAAAGAACATATATCAAATTATGTGTGTTTTAAATTTCCTTTAATGTAATATTTTGATACTTTAAATTAAAGTAAGATACTTTTTTTTCAGACGTATTTCACGTGGATTGTCGTAATTATATGGAAATACTTTAAAAGTGGAAATTCATTCGGTAAGTATGTTGATTGTCCTCGACTGAGAAAAATTTATCTCTATTTTGATAAGTTTAAGTCATTAATCAAATTCAAATTAGTTTCAATACGAAATGTGTAAGGTAGTATTTCATTATGAAACTGGGAGGGCGAAGAAGTAATTATTAATCATATTTGTTTTTAAATTAATGCAATTATTATTATTATTATTATTATTTTGCCAAACCACACCAGAAAACTGTTTAACATGACGTCTGCCTTCGGTTAAGCTTAATTTGAAGAGAAATAAAGAAGTTTAATATAAAATTATAGATAATTGATAATACTGTCAAATGGGCTGAGTTTGTACCAATCAAATTGTGGTGTAAATATATAACTTAAGAGTTAAGGTGCTGTTTTCATAACAGATGGAAGATTTTAAAACCATTAAAGCAACTTTTCGCGCTATTGCATTGGCAAATTTCTATGATATTAGCTAAACCAAAACCGGTAAATGTATCATGCTCGATTAACATTGGACTCTAGTCTCTCTTATTGCTTCATTGACAACCTTAAATTATTTTCTATTTGTTTAAGCATACGTAAGTATTCTGAAACTCCTGTCACTGGACATACAGTTATTAGTAAACAAAGTATTCTTAAGGTGTGGTTACATAGGATGCGACTCTAATAAGCTTTAATTAACCATATACTTGTCTTAGGAAGCATTATTTAAGATTTAAAACTTTTTTTTCAACTTTGAAGCTACATGATAGCACCTTTTCCTCAAAAAGGAGCCTAAGGCAGTTGCCAAACCCACCACAGGCTAATTACGTTTCTACAAGAAATACACCGCCAACTCAGTCATTTCCAGCCGAGGATTGCAGTTTCGTGCTTATTAGCACTCATCAGCCCATTAATGGGCGTTAACTTACTGAATATACCATGCCTTGCCTTCAATCTATGAGTTGAACATAACCATTATTTCGGTCACTCATCAGGTTTGTGCAAATTCTATATTAGCTACCAGTTTGTTTGGCACTCTTGGCTTCCTTAAGAGGTTTTCAATCTCCAGCTCAGTCACTTTCCTATGCCGGGCTGATGAGTGCCAATAAGCATGAAACTGCAGTCCTCGGCTGGAAATGACTGAGCCGGGGGTGTATTTCATGTATTTCTGCTTTAGCCCTGGCTAATGGGCGTTAACTTACTGAATAATTACGTTTCTGTCTGTTATTTGATTACTATATGTACCGATTGTTGTTATTGCTTTTGGGGAAAAAAAGTATTTTAATTTCAGAATCTGATGTTTGAATGACTCCAGAAGAGGAATGCATTCGGAAGATGCTGAGAAAGTTTCCTCGATTTAAGAGAAGATAAGTTTTAAACATTTGCTGGACATTGTTCGTTTTAAATGTTTTTGTGTTAATCAGCATTTTAAAATTAAATTTGATTTTTTTTGACTTTTAGTTTTTGATTACAGATATCTAACAGGGTTTTGTGAGTGTTTTGTAGCATACATCGCCTCTGGTTTTAATGTCTTCGTCAAATATAAGCTACTTGCTTGCATGAATAAAATCCAACTAGATCCGAAAAGGAAAAGACAATAAGAATTTAAATCTGTTAGTTCAATTCACATTTTGAAAATAATTTGAAGTGTGCTTAAAGTCCGTTTACATTGACCAAAAATCCGGCTCATTGCAGGTTTTTCTAAACTGCGATAAGAAAAATCCCCAAGCAGGAAAAAAAAGATATTTTAGCAGGAAGAAATTCCCGACTTGCTCCGTACCAGGTGGAGAGCGCGAAAATGCAGAGTTGGTATTGCTCAACTGCAGTTTGCAATGCAAATCATCTATATATATATATATATATATAAATGAATGTTTGTCTGTATGTCATCCATGAACTCAAAAACTACCCGGCAGATTTGGCTGAAACTTTCACCGTTTGTTATTTTTGGTACTGGGAATGTTTATAGACCAGTGCAAAAAAAATCCGATCGATAGTTCCTTTTTTATTCCAATTTAAGTCACAATGCATAGGATAAATACGAATAAAATTATCGGCTGCAGAAATTTATTCGCGTGAAAGATCTCATTGATAAGAAGTTAGCTGTTGCCATTTTTCTTGAGTTTGAACAAATAAATTCTTTCTTTATTGTTTTATGGCTTTTCATGCAACGGGGGAATTTAAAACTTTTTCTATTTGATATTTTTAGCGATTGATTGATCTTGCAAACTGCGTGAGTACAAAATTTGAGTAAAGTCACGACTTCACTTGATACCTGGACCGATTATTATGAAAATTGCTATATATATATATATGTATTTTTTTACGGAGAAGGTGCATAATATGCTCATTGAAGCCACTCGCCACCAGGTGGCACTGCAGAGTAGCAACTTCTGCCCCGTTTAACCGATTGTCATGAAAATCAGTATAATGCTGTATTTTTTTTGTTGGCGTAGCAACGCGCGTCGGGTACAGCTAGTACATAATAAAAATCCCTATTCCCGGCTTGAAGTCCGGCGTCTAAAGTTTGGGTGCCTAATGTCAGTTTCCTCTTTGCCCATGCGATAGTAAGGTCCTGGGATGTGAGGCCTTTATGTTATTATTCTCCCTTCTAATAGGCGATAATCATTAAAACTTTGTTCTTTGACTCCCCATTACCTACTTTCCTTTTCCTGAGCGGTTTGTATAAAGTAAAGTAAGTCTGACCAATGACTCAAAATATTCAATTGGACAGATATTTTAATCTTTTTTTCAGAACTTCATTTGATACAAGTATTTTTGGAAGTAGGTATATTTTGTTAACTTTGACTCCTGAAACTTTTATCGAACTTAAAATTAGATTAAATTTGTAATTTAAAATCCTGCTCTACCCCATTAATTGGTCAAAAGGTAGCTCCACCCTCCCGGATTAAACATCTTTTAAATTTTTATTTTCATACAGTTTTTCTTTTGTTTACCTAAAAGGGCGAAATAAACAGGATTTTTTTTAAAGCGGTGTCCGATAGGACCCAATCGGCCAAAGGCCGACTCTGAATATATGCTTAAAAATATCACTATCCATCAAATGGATAAAGCATTTTACAAAGCTAGTGAAAGAGAAATTCAAGTGGTTTCGGACAAAACTGTCAGTCTTAGAACCTTCCTCGAATTAATTCTAAATTCTTTTTGTTCAATATTATTGCATTTAACCTAATTTTTCGATGAATATATCTCGTTAAGAACGCCTTAAAGCTTTTCGCAAGCTTATGTGCGTTTGAAGTTGCCTTGTGAGATGTTTTAACTTCATACGAGCTAATGAAGTTTTTCAGAGCAATAACCCAATTCATTATTGCAGCCATTACTGAGTCTATTTCTTCTCCAGATGTGAGAACACTAATCGAAAAATTACCAGAGCGTGCAGATGTGGAACTTCATCTGCATTCTATTCATTAGAAACAAAAATGTTATTTGCATCAAATATAGATTTGCACATATTTTAATGGTACTCGAACTTAAAATTGATGCTACGCCATATTTGGAAAAGGTAAATGTTTAAATCCTTTCAAAAAGCATTTACAGTCACGCAAAATATACAGCACAACCCTTTTAAAAGCTATACAGTTTTTTTCTTGTTAAATTGTAGCCATATCAAAACGTTAGACTCTCAGAAATACATCCTGAGATTTCAGGAAATGTTCGCCTCATTTGACTGAATGACTTCGTAAAAAATGCTCCTGTTAAATTTTCGTCAAATTGAGTTAACGTTTCGACAAATTGACGCATATTTTTAGAATTTGTGCATGAGTTTTTGATCCATCAAGGAAAGAATAGTCATAAATGATGAAGTTCGTTGAACAATTAAAAAATTTCTGAAAGTGAGAGATGCGTTTCTGAGAATAGTGCTTGCAAAGTAATAGAAATGTTATTTTTATGCCACGTGACAATCATGCACTATTAAAATATGTACAGCACTTTTGAAACATATTTCTTTACAAATTCATCGCTTTGACATTCTTTAAATTAATTCTTTTTGATAATAGGTGTTAGCTTTTGTTAATAACAGAATTTTTTAAAAAATACTAAACACTTTTTATAATGCACTCAAAAGGTCGAAATAACTTTTCTGGGTCAGAAAGGATAATTTAAGTATTCCTGTAGTTTTCGAAAATTACAAGAAAATGACACCACAAACTAAGAAAATTGCGGCTCAAGTCATGAAGAGAATTTCTCTTATCATTATCTAGCTTTCAATCATAACTTTGAGTGTTGAAATAGCATTTTTTTTATTGGGAAAGTTTGGTTTGAAATGACTAGAATGGCACTTTTTTTCGTTTGTGAACTCGTGTTTTTTTTTTTTTTTTTTTTTTTTTTTTTTTTTTTTTTTGCACGAATACGAACTGGCGCCATTCTGATCATCAGCACGACACTCCAATCAACCGAAAAATTGCGCTTTCGTATTTGAATGCTATTCATTGAAGAAATGTGTAATAAAAACAGCAAAAAAGCTTTTTGCCAAAGAAAAAGACCATGTGCCGATGTTTTATCATTAGGCAGCATAATACGCTTTAAAATTTTTAGTAAAACATGGATTTTGATTAAGGAATGAGGAAGATCTCGCGTAGCGATTGAAAGAAGCATTCTGGAGAAATAATAAATTAGATTGAAAATAAGCGTTTATTTTTGAAAATTGTCACCAATTCCCGTAGCAGGCTGTTTTAACCGTTACGACTTGAATGCCAGCACATGTTTTTCTTTTAATCGAACACTTAAAATTCAATACCAAAATCAGTTGAACTGTGTCTGTTTCTTAATTGCAATTTTTAACGATAAAAATAAGAGGACTGTCAGAATAATTTTTAAAAAGCGTAACAACCAATGAAATTTGAAGATGCGCAGCTTAGGAATGGAAAAGATAAAGTTCTTAAGGAATAGTTTCGAGTTCAAAAACTAGCAATGAATGTGTGATATACTGTTAAAAAATGAGACCATAAAAAAATTAAAAAAAAAAAAAAAAAAAAAACCGAATATCTAAACTGCAGGAAAAGAATTTCAAGATTTTGTAAGTCTTGAAAATCTCTTCGAAAGTAGACAAAATGCTTTTTTTCTCACCGAAAGCAGAGGACTAGAAAATGATTTCTTACTTATGAAGCTGATAATAATTTTAATGTTTTACATCGTATTCGAATAAATAGTTAAAGGTTTACTGGGTGAAATCATAATTTCAATTTGGCGTAGTACTTTTTTATTTATACAAAAGATCTTTTTGAAAAATCTACATTTCAGCATACAATAGAAACGTTTTTCTGCACAAAAAGGATTCCCCTGCGGTCTGAACTTTTAAATATAATGCTTTTTTTAATGCTTACATTGTGCTTAGTTATCTGAACGGAGTTAAAGCTTTAAAAAAAGAAAAAAACACCCATCGATTAATAGTCAACTTATCTGAATAATAACTGTAATCTGCAATAAGGAGTCGAAACGCCAAGGAGCATTTCCGTCGCATTTATTTTATTGCCTTACGTGTGTTATCTGTTGTATGTTATGAGTACATGTAATACGTAATATTAATCATATTTGCTATAATGGCGGACAGCCGGGCGGGCCCAAAACTCAGCTAGTTTATAATCGAACGCTCTTCCGAAAAAAACTTATCAATTTAACCGAACAACTAAGTCCAGTGCTTTTAAGTTTTATTAAAAAAAATAATAATAATAACAGGTTAATTGTGATTTTTCCCCCCGCCGGAATGGACACAACAGTTTGGAAAATTGTAAGATATTAGAATTTTTCTTTAAGGGAAAAAAAAAAATCTGCATAAGAACTAGAGGCAATCAAGGTTTCGCAATAGCGAGAAGCATTTCCGAAAGATTTATTTTTAGATCATAGGTCTATTTTTCTTCATTTTCCGGCCCGATAAGCTTTAAAATTAGGGAAGAATTTCTTAAAGAAATAAGAAAGATCTCTCCTACCGATAGAAAAATAATCCACAGAAATAATGTATAAGCTAAGATATTGAAAACATGTGTTTTTATTTTTGAAAATTTATACAATTTGTTATCGCAGGCTGCTTGAACCGTTATGGCTTAGATGGCAGCACGTGTTCATCATTTAACCGAACGGTTAAAATACAAAATCAGTTAAACTAAGTTCCTTTTTTAAGCGTAGCTTTTCGAATGCAGTAAATATGTGACTGGTTAATTGTTTTGCTCATCAAGTTATTAGTAATTTTAATGTTTTACTTAGTAATCTAATAAATATTCATGGTGACTAAATTAAAAGCGCAATTTTAATTTGGGGTAGTAATATTTTTATTTGTACAAATGTCAAAAACTGTCATTAGAAGAGTCTACATTTTAGTATACGATTTTTTTTCTGAACAAAAAATTATTCCATTGTAGCCTGAATTCTTAAACCTGATACTTATATTTGCGCTTACATTATGCTTTAATTTTCTGACCGGCACCAAAGCTTTTTTTTTTTTAAAAAACCTTACAATTAAAAGTTACCATTGCTATAGGTAGCGTCAAGCTTTCGTAACAGCAAGGAGCGTTCCTGTCTCATTTATTTTATTGCCTCACTTGTGTTATTAATTTTATTTTAAGTATTCATGTAATGCGGCAGGTTTGGCTAATTTTTCGGTGCGGATCGTCCGGGCTGGGCCCGAACACTCATTCTTCTGGTTACCAGTCGAACGCTCTGCTGATCGAGCCATTCAGCTCTGCCGATTACACGCCAGTAAAACTTATAAATTTAATCGAAAACCTCAACTTGGCGCTTTAAAACAGGTTTTTTGACAGAAAATTTTTTTTTTGACCATTGGTCTATTTTTCGTCATTAGCCTGCACGATAAGCTTTAAAATGAAGGGTAAATCAAAGACATCGATCGAGAAATGAGGATGATCTCGCGTAGGAACAAAAAACAGGCTACAGTAATAATATATAAGTATTTTAATTTGAAAAATAATAATTGTTTCAAATTTTCGTGCTTTGCCGTTATTATCACCAGTGAGCTATATATTCTGTGGTTTTAAGTTTAAATTATATCTTAGAAATTTTGACTTCCCCATATTGTTTATATTTTTACAAGGAATGAGTAATTTATCCTACTATATCTGCTAGTCTTTTGAACTGCACAAATTGACTGTCATCAGTTCATTTATTTCCGAATTTTCTCAACGTTATATCAATTTGTCTTCTGCCAGTTTACCATATCACAAATGTTGCAATTGCGAGGAGCCCTCATAACATAGCTCCAAGAGGGGTGGGGAAAATCCAAAAATGTACTTGGAAAAAAAAAAGTTCCACTCATCTAAGTAGAAATATTAGGCAGGGGGATACATGAAAGGGGCGCGAAAAGTACTTTGCCATGACACACCCCTCGCATCTATTGTCATATAGTGTCACATTTCACCCCCTCAACTTGTCTCATGTTACACAAAATCACACAAGCATTTTGCCATGAAAATGTTTTATTTCAACTAAAGCCTGTGATGTCACACTTCTTGCTACCCCCTTCCTCCCTCTACTCACAAACAGCCACAATTTCGAGAACTCCCCCCACCCAGAGCCGCGGAGAGCCAAGGTGGGCCCCTTGTCAGTTATGTCACCGGGCCAATCCCGTCTTACAAAAAAAAGAAGAAAAACAAAAGAAAAGGGGAAAAGAAGAAGAAAGAAAAAGGGGGAAAGAAGAAGAAAAAAGGGGAAGGAAGAAGAAAGAAAAGGGGGAAAAGAAGAAGAAAAAAGGGGGGGAGATGAAAAAAATGGGGAAAAAAGAAGAGAAAAGGGCAAAAAGAAGAAAAAACGTAGGGGAAAAAAAACAACTGCTGAATACAAAACAATTTACCCTATTTTAAGTGCCATAGAGTAAATATCAAGAGCAAATATTACTTAATCTTTACGTTTTCTCTTATTCGGAGTTCCCTCCCTCCTTTTTTTTTTGCTTTCTCCTTTTTTTCTTTCTTTTTTTTGCGTCAGTGTCGCCACTCCCCCCTCAAGGCCCGGGCCTTGAGTCTCCGACTAGGCTGACATGGCCTCTCGTCGGGCCTGCTCCCACCCAAACGCGACATCACTTGTGGACGGGATCCTAATTCCGGTAGTTCAAAGCTGTGAGTTAAAGTTTTCTTTAGAAAAAAAAGCACAAAATATTACGGATTTTTTTTTTTTTTTTTTTTTTTTTTACTGCTCACTATAGTGAAATTCCATTACAATGAACTTCAAAGGAGCCCAAATTTTGTTCGTTGAAAATTTCGTTGTAATGGAATTCAAGCAATATAATGGCAATTACACTGGGACCGCCCATTTATTTCGTTGAAACGGATAGTTCGTTGCATTGGCAATCGTTGTAACGGAAATTCGCTGTATTCAGTTTTCAGAACAGTTTTAAAGAGATAAATTTATTTGTTCAATTAGAAGACGGTTTAGAAGACGAAGCTTCTACCACAGAGTCACGGAAGTCCCTAATAAATAAATGAAATAGAACCACTTGATCAATTCAGTTCAGTTAAAAAAAATCCAAGGTAAAATAAATACCAAGACGTCGGTTCCGCTTTTTTTTCTAACCAAACATCTCCCGTTTAGCATTGAAGGAATTCCTAAACAGTACGCAAGACAAGTCAACGAGAACGAATCTCATTAAAAAAAATCCGGTGGAAAAACTCATCATTCGATCACATCACCTACAATCTCTTTTCCTCGTCCCCTGTTAACCTAGAGTGGAAAAAGACGTCATCTGCATCAGAAAACAGCCCAAATTCTCCGGTCTCTTGAAATCGTTAGATGCGGCAACAAATGCGTCCAGCCAATCATTCACACTTATGATCGAAGAAGGAAACTATGTACACTATCGTAGTAAAGTAGATCATAACATAGGATTTGTTTACTGCAGATGAAGTTGTAATATGTATTCGTGATATGTGTTGCTTTGGGAACATGGTCATCGGAATGGTAATATTTTGAAAGGGCTTGTGCGGCTTTTTTTGTTAAATTTAAATGGTGCTTACGAGGAGTTGGAATTTACCTGGATTTACCAGCGGTGGTGCATCGAGGGTAGATGGACGGACAGATCTCGATTTCATCGTAAGTTATTTTGTAAAATATAGATTGCTTTAATTTTGCTACATCGTTATTCCACAGAAAATGGTCATTTTGTCCCGTAAGGGACACTTCATATATTTCATTAGAAATAATAATTCAAAAAGGTAATGAACGAAATTTTGTTGCTTAAAAAGTCACAAGCGTACGTGTGACTTTTTCAGCAAACATTTCGTCTTTACCATTTAAAATTATTGCTTTTTAATGAAATATATGATCCGTTAAGTGCGAGACAACTGACCGTTTTTCGTGGAATGACACTACAGTAGTCAATGACAAGTTAAAAGTTGGGGGGCCTTTCGAATTGCATTTCAGGAGCCCCTTGTCGGTCACATAACAAAGTAGAATATTTATTATTTGAATTTTTGTATCATCATCGGGGCCCTCTTAGTCGTGAGGTCCCTCGCAAAAGCGACATGGTAAATTCACCATTGACAGTAGCTCTTTTACGGTTGAATTAATATTTTGCACATCGAAAAATTGCAAGACATTTGAAATTATCTTGGTCAACGATAAAATAAGTTGGCGTTCTTATTCTGAAAATCAACTTTTTAAATCACAGAATAACCGAATAATGACGAAAGTAAAATTAAAAGAAAAGTAAATATTACTTCGAGTTTTATAATATAGCACAATAAGCAGTGAGTGGATTAGAATAAGCAAATTCAAAACGTACTGTAATAATACAAATTTAATATTGAGCAATTTGATTTTTGTCTATATTCTAAAATACATTGGCCATAGATAAAACAAACTCTTTTTCTTATTTTGAAAATTACCTTTTGAACTTTAATTTTAGAAATGCTAAATAAAAAATGCAAGAAATTGATAAAAAGCTAACTTTATAAGTAATTTCGTTTCGTAACATGGCACAGCAAGCAGTTAGTAGCTTAGAACAAGTTAGAATTAGAAAACTCGGCGAGGTTTGCGATGTGAATCAAATATTTAGTAATAAAATTTGTGATGTTTATTTATGCAAAATATGATCTAATACAATAAGCTTTACGATTGAAATTTATGATAGGAAAAATAATGTAACGGGACGGAATATTTTATGATAGAAACTTCACATGGGTTAGCAAATTTAAATACGTGGTTATTAGTAGGGCTCGACCGATGACATTTTTTGGCCGATGGGCCGATGCCGATTGCTGGCCGATTGCTCAAAGATGGCCGACTGTTTTTCTCCAAATGGCCGATTGCCGATGGCCAATGCCATTGGCCGATGGCAAAAAAAACAAAAAAAAAAAAAAAAAAAATGTAACAGAAATAAATTGATAAAACTGTTAGGGATTTAAAAGATCATTGATTCATTTCACTTTACTTCCTTTCTACGAATAAGGAATTGTAATCACAAAAACAAAATCAGATTTCAACCTAAATTTCTATTTTACAGTCACCCAATTTACACTTCACAAGTTTTTTCGGCACATCTGTACATGCATATGTACCTAAGAATATATAGATGACCGAAATATTCATTTTGAACGCCTCCTTAGTAAATTATCGCAAATTCTCTTGTGATGTCTTCATGTGCGTAAACTAGCGTCACTCAAAAACGTTATGAAATAGTAAGTTGAAAACTCATAAGTACGTAGTATGATCTAAAAGTTCGAGGACAAGTCGTATAAAACCTTACCCTGAATAGTTCACACTACTGAAGTACATCTATCTACAAAATAATCACCTTGACTGACTCTGCACTTCTGCCAACGTGCGTATAGCTTTTAGAAGGACTCTTGGAAGACATTTATCGCAACCTCCTGTAAGGCATCTTGCGCTGCTGCTTTAATTTCATCGTAGGGAAGAAGGCAACTTTCATGTTGAGGATGCACGGTTCGATTGGTCAATACTCTGATATGACAAACAAATAATATAACGTTTCGTCGGACTTAGTTCCGTGTGACTTTTACCTGTTCCCAGCAAAAAAACACTTGCATGGACGCCGCTTTCTTTCGCCAGGAGAGGATAAAGCTGCGTCACAGAAGGTAGCGAAAAATGGCTTCCAGGAGTGTTTCCAAAAATTATATGAACACTGGCAGAAGTACATAGTCCCTCAAGGTGACCTTTTGAAGGTGGATGTGCTTCGGTAATGTGAACTATTCTGTAGAAAGTTTTATACAGCATGTCCCCGAACTTTTGGATCGTACTACGTATAATCTGTAGTTATGCTTCTCCTTTTAAGACTGCTTAATGTATGGATTTAGGTACACTAAACATAGTTTAAAAACATTAAATTATGTTGTTTAATTATTCAAAAAAGAAATTAAGCATAAAACTATGAAACCGTTAACAAATTATGCAGTTCAAGTGGAAAGATTGCACGTAGACATTTTTTAGTCATCAAGTTAAACAAAAAAGGTAACAGATAAATTACAATATTAAATCATAATAGGAATATTTTTATACTTATTTAAAATTTATGAATAGAAAAGTTTACATTTTTCATAAAAGCTATAACAGTGACATAAATTTTGCGGAAAAAAGAACGAGCCATGAAAAGAGCGAGGTTCTTAAAACGCAGCTACAATAAACAAACTCAATATTTACACCAAGTTAATAACTGAATACATATACTACTTGATCTGATGTTTGCACACGTAATATTGAACAATTTGATTGTTTAATTTTTTATGAAGAACTACGAACAAGTTCTAATTGAATTTTTTAATTTAACAATAATTTTCTGAAATTTAAAAAATTGCATAATAGAAAATCCTTGAAGCTTTTCTATAACATATTATTAAAAATATGATGAAAATCAAAATAACTTATTCATTGATTTTATATAAATACATAAAATTAGTTACTTATAACAGAAAAAAAAAAATCGATCGCAAAAAAAAATGACGCATTACGAAATATAGGTGAAACAAGTATAAGAAATACGCAAAACGACATTTCTTGACCAAAATAAATAATTGCTAAATATTTAAGAAATGCTTGAAACGACGAGGGTGGGTTAGGAGTGTCACCCTCTGATTTTGGAATAAATCACAATATTAAACTTCGGCCTCATTTATTTAGTACAGAACCGCTACCATCAACTCCTCGAAAGAGTTTCTGAATCTACTTCAGCACTTCTGAAGAAAAAATTCAAAAGTTCCTTTGATTTTTGAATTATGTCACCATTCAAAACGCCTTTAATCAATTTCTTACATTAATGCTCTAAATTTTTCCTAAACAATAGATAAAGCTTGAAAAAAAAATCTCTAATTTAAAGAATGGTGTTAGTTTTAAACAAATCAGAAGTACAACTAGAGTTTAATTTCAGAAATTGAGGGAGTAGGAGGAGGGGCACGCAAGTGTTCTCGGAAATACAAAAAGTAGTCGTAAAAAATAGAGTCCAAAATAATCATAAACATTGAGCAGAAGAACCCTTTTAAAAACTTGCACTCGAGTTTGTTTTGACGTGCATTGGTGGATTTAAAATATAGCAAATATTGCAATTGCACGAGAGGCCACATAACCATAGGGGCACCGTAGGAGTTACAAAAACGGTTATGATAAATGTTTTACAACTTCTGTGATAGAGAAATAGGGCCCCAAAATGTATTTCGACGAGCCTCAAATTTGAAACTCCGCAGAAGCGATACAGAAAAGACTGCATTACTGTGATTCATATTACAAATATCGAAAAATTACCATCGGTTCAACGGAAATCTAACAAAATGAAACAAAACCGGTTTCGCCATCTCATATTTATTTCCATAGTCTCCAATTCGGCAATATATCACCAAATGATCGTCAGTCTGAGACGCTATATTAGTTTTGCATTGAAATAAGTAATTAATAGCAGAAAAATGAGTAAATAGGCTTTTTAGAATACCCGATCGAAAACAAAAAATGAAGTGCACAACTGGAACGTACTCACACCCCACATGCGAAAATTTAGCCTTCTACAGCTTACCATTTTTGAGTTATGACTTATTAGAGATACATACGTACATCCAGCCGCAAGAAACAACGCAATAATTAACTTGTTTGGTACCTGAATGCAGTATTAAAAACTCTTTCAGCGATGACTAAAATAGAAATTCATACTGAAGTTTAAGTAAAGAATTTTATATGAAAACAATAACTCAATTTACTTTGTATTAAAAAGTAAAACAACAAAGGTCTTTTTTTTTTTTTCAAAAACATCGGCCAATTCCATCGGTTTTTCGATGTTTTTAAGGCCGATGGGCCGATGTTTTCTGCAAGTTAGCATCGGCCGCCGATGCCGATGGCTAAATTGTTGAACCATCGGCGCCATCGGTCGAGTCCTAGTTATTAGGCAGCACGTTTCAGTTTCCAGAAAAAAGTGATTTAATGCTTTATAGTCGACTAGCAGTACCCGCACGGCGATGCCCGTGCTAAGAAGTTAAAAGAAGTCCGATGAGCAAAAGAAATACACGCCCCTCCCGACCCCCTTTTGATGTGAGATGATCATTTTTCTTCAACTAAAATGCGTACACACGTTTTCAAAAGACCTATTAAAGGCTCTTTAGAATTTAAAACTATTTGCCAAAACACATAAAAATATTAACAGTAGATTCAAAACTCAAAATAATCCTTTTACTACTTAGTTCATCGCTTAACACGCCAAGCAACCACGCTACCGTAACGCTGCCCTTTAGCGAGAAGCGTTTTTTCCCCTTGCAATTTAAAGTGTTTCGCCAAATAAACAATGCTATAATAAAAACGTTATAATCAACAATCACAATTGAATAATACGACAAATCAAGAACAAAAACAAACGTTGAAGAAATAAGGAAAACAAAACCCAATAGAAACATCCTACAAAATCAAATTATGTACCTGAACATCGCAAAAAATGCATTCAAAAATGTATTCGCTAATCACAACAGCGTAGCATGGACATGGTTCCTCGCAGCTATCGACACTGTCGGCCAGCGCCCTCTCGAAGAGTTAACTTACCCCGCCATTTATTAGGATTCATAAAACTAAACAATTAATTAAACATTTAATTTCTAATTATAAATACACTGGCCTCAAAAAGTTAAGGTACGACTGGTTTTTTGCTTCTTATTTGCAAATGAATGAATGTAGAAACAAAAAAAATTGGAGGATATGTTTATTAAATAGTTTTTTATGGAATGCATCATAGAAATTTGAATAAATTTATTGCAAAAATGATTTAAAACAAAAAAAGCAATTTTTGTGCAAAAGTTCGTTTTTGAAGAAAACAGAACATCAGAGTATTATGTAGTAAAATGTCACAGAAACGATTCAAAATTGGGTTCGAATAAGGAATGTGTCCCCTTTTAACTTGAATGCATTGGCGGCATCGAATTTCATGCTGCTTATTGAGTTGTCGGACACCGGAATAGGAAGCGAAGACCAGACACAGAGAAAGCCTTGTTCCAGCGCATGTAACGAACTTGGAGAAGGATTTAAAAAGGCAACCTGTCTGCGAAGATAGTCCCAAAGATGTTCTTTCGAATTCAGGTCTGGAGATCGAGCTGGCCGTTCCATACGTTCCAAACCATAGTCACTAAGATACTCCTCAACAACCCGAGCTCTGTGAGTTCGTACATTACCATCCATCAGAATGAAGTCTTTACCAATAGCACCAGCATATGGGCGGACATATAGATCACGGATCTCATCCCAATATCTCAGACCAGTTCGAGTTCCTCCACAGAACACATGCAGGTCAGTGTGACCACCGAGCGAGATCCCTGCTCACACACACACAAACCATGATTCCACCATCTCTATAAGTGTGCCTTTCAACAGTGTTGAATTTATGGTATCTAGTGCGCTGTTCCCTCCAAATCAGTAGACGCCCTGAATCACTCTCTAATGTAAATCTGGACTCTTCTGTGAACAGCACAGAAGCCCATTGCTGCTGGGTCCAGGAAACATGTTCTCTTGCCCAGCATAAGCTGATTCTTCGCGATGGTCCGTTGAGCGGATCACACACACAACTAGCAGAAATTCTTCTTCCTGATGCTACAAAGGGGTCTGCAACGAGCTGCGGCACAGTAGGGTTCTTCTACTTCGGCCAGAAAGAACTAGAAAACGGTCTGCTACAGGTGTTGTAGCTCGTGGTGGGCCTGGAACAGGTCTTCTGGACACAGAATCTTCTGATTGGTCTTGATCCCAAAGTCGCTGAACACACTACGAGACACATTGAGACTCTAGCAGCATTAGCCTGAGACAGTCCCATTTCCATCCATTCAACTGCCCGCCACCTTAACGAATCGGGTAAACGACCTCTCAGAGACATTTTCTAAATCCTATTGACTATTGTCACCGAAACTGCCAACAACAGTTGAAAATTTAAACAACTTACACACAAAATTACGAAAGCTTGAGATTTGCATATTTTTTTCTCACTCATAAAGATAGATTTTTTTCTATAAAATGAAAGTGGCACCAATCGTTTTTTCATAAATAGTTTTAAAAATCACTATTATCATTCATGTAAATTATGCATTTTATTGTTACTGCCATTTTTTTAATGGTGAGTTTCGAAAAACGGGTTGTATCTTAACTTTTTGAAGCCAGTATATTTCGGTCAATCTGATTTAAAAAAAATAGTCTATAGCCTTCCTCAGTAAATGGACTATTAAAGATAAAAAAAATTTTCAATTCGAACTAGTAGTTCCTGAGATTAGGGCGTTAAAACAAACAAACTCTACTGTTTTATATTATTAGTATAGATTTCAGAGCTTAATTTGCCTGAGGGCTCACGCGATCTCACTTCTGTGCATCTTATTTCTTTCAAACAATTTTTATACAATTGATGGAACCATTATTTAGGTTTTGTTTATGAGTACAAGCTTTGATGAAACTAACATATATAAAGCTCCTGTTGAGCCAATCCTCCCTAAATTCGAAAGTTTGATCCATTTTGTACACTTCTTAAAAGTTCCAACTGCTGAGAACTAACTATTAAAAAGAATGCAGTGTAAAAATCTGTTTAACATTGCAGGCGGACAAATAATCTCAATTTGGAAATTAAGTAACTTTACAAGAAAATAAACAAATGTTTTCAGTGGAGTAGTGAGAAAAAAAAAATCGTCGGGGATTTGATTATTTTGCTAATAACGGGCTAAACCGTCCATATTTTTCTTACATTTTTAAAGAACGAAAAGAAATAATAAAACACAAAATTCTAGATTCATGAAAATAAAGAGAAGGTGTGTTTATTTATTGATTATTTTTTAAAGCAACGTTTCTTAATTTCTTTGATTAGTGAAACCCTTTTTAATGCTCGCGTTTTTTTGTGGAGCCCCTGGTGTTTCAATAGTTTACAGTGGAGTAGCCATCACATTAACTATTTGTCATTATATTCCTAATTAAATACACATAATTATAGATCATTTTAATTATTGATGATTGCTAATTATTATTTCTTACTGTAAAATACCAGCACATGCACTCTTGTTTGTGATTCTGAGAAATACTCAGAATTTTTAAAAGGGATAAATAGCCTCAGAATTTCTGCATGAGTTATATAATTAAAATATCTTCTTAGTTAGGAAAAGAAATACTGATGTGCTTTACATACAAAAGTGTTAATAATTCACTTAAATTTACGTAGAAAAAGTTTTAAAACCTCAAAATTTAAAAATATCTCTACTTTTTTAATATTTTACAAATCTGAGTTTTTGATTTCAATGTGTGTTCCCTCAGACAGAGCTAGAATCGCTGTATATATAGGGACCTTAGACAGAACTAAACCATTTAGACCAGGGGCGTAGCTAGACCCGACTTTCGGGGGGGGGGGGGGTTCTTCTTTTATATATATATATATATATATATATATATATATATATATATACATTTTTTTAGTATTAAAGAAATGAGAGGGAGGTGTATCTTACATACTTTGGAAAGGGGTGACCCTATTCCGATACTTGTGTCAAACAAAACAAAAGCAAGGAATTTTTAATTTTTTTAATGTTGTGGAAAATTTAACTTTTTTTTCTTTTTCCTTTAATTTAAAGTGGAATTTTCTAGCATTCTCTTGTCAAAACCAGTCTTTCCAAATCAAGGGGAAATCAAATATCTGATGAGCGTGTTCCGTTCATTTCAGTGTGACTGCTTAATATAGAAATAATCTAGATTCATCTCGTTTTTAAACATTTTATTCATGTAATGCTATGCAGTTTTTCTTTTGAATTAAAATAAAATTACCTTCAGAAGGGTCCGATGGGACTGATGTTGCTTTGCAGACTGTACTTCGTTTTCTTCAGACGACGTTAACTTTCTCTTTTTATAGCAATCCTTTTCGTCATTTTAATTTTTTTTTTTGGTTGAAAAAAGCTTGTTATCGGTCTTGCTCGCTTCATTATGCAACAACTTTCACTTAGAATGTACTATTTTAAACAGATTGTACGTTTCCAAAAGAATATGCAGTAAATACTGGATGAAAAATCAATGTGATTGCAATGGATACTCTAGTTAGCAAAGGTCGTTTTGACTATGACCTATGACACACACGAGATCAGACCAACAAAAACCTCTATCGTCTCGAATTCCGGTTATGCTATCATTTTCGGATTCAAAGCCCAATGATCTTTAAAGCAGCAAACAAAAACATTTTCTTCAACTCAGAAACAGAGGAATTGTCTTCAAGAGCTGAGGAGGCAGTGGAAAAAAGGGAGAAATGCGTTCCACGAATAGGCTTTCCAGGAAGATTAACCAAAGGACAGTCATTTCGCGCACTTTCTTGGAAGAAGAGTAAAGGGGTGAAATTCACAGGTTTGAAATGTTAAGATGAACATTACAATTTCATGTTTAAAGATCATTCAAGTTAAAAACCATTTCGCTCTGTTATCCGGATTAGTACTGTTCTTTGGTAGCTCTCTTTCTTAAAATTGTGATTCCTTAGAAAACCGAAATGATAGGAGTGAAAAGAAAGTATAAGTTGTTTTCAAGTGATGAAAAAAGGAAAATTGTAGAATACTGACCAAGTTAGATTTGCTGCAATTGCTAACCTCAAGAGCATAAAGAATGAATCCAAAAAAAAAAAAAAAAATCAGGGACCAAAAAGCAATAAAAGACTTCTTCTTGAAAAGGATATGCTTAAAGTTTCTTTTACTGTCAAAATGATTCCTTAAACTCTCAATAAAGCACTAAATAATGTAATAATAGAATAAATACCTAACAAAACTAATAAAGAGGAATTTTAATCAAGAGCCCACGTTGTCTTTAGTATCGATTTCAAATTTTCACCATCATATTTCAAATTTCTATAAAAAGTCTCTTAAAGCCCCCGTATTTCAAAACGTCTTTATCTCGATTTTTTTCTTTAATGTGAAATTCGAAATATACAGATTCGACTGTATGCAATATTCGCACTGCGCGGCTCATAAAATTAAACATATTTAACAATTTGCAGAATCAATGACAAACAAAGACTGCATATACGTGGATTTAATAAATCAATCTCATTTCTAAAGCGAAGTGTCAACTTTCACTCAATTATCAAAAAATTGTCGCACCAGAGGAAGGCGTCTTTATGCTTGAGGATCACACATGGAGCAGATTTTCAATGGCATTGGGGGGGGGGGGCGAAATGAATTTTTGACCTTTGTTACTCAGGAAAAAGTCGTATTGATTTTTTTTCTTTTTCTTCTTTTTTTTTCTTTCTCTTCCCTCTTTTTCTCTCTTTTTTTTGAGACTGTTTCGGGGGGGGGGGTTGTCCCCAAACCCCCCCTTAGCTACGCCCCTGATTTAGACTCTCGTGACCAGTACTCCTCCTTAAATTGGTCATCACTTGTTAAATGCTTAAATCGTCCTTTCAACTGCTGCCATAGATATATTTCACTCCAGAGTCCTCCGTACCTGCCAACTATTTGTAGCTTAACCAGTTGGATGGAACCCTGAAGACAGCTCTGATTTTTTGAACCATACCAGTAACCGAGCAATCCCTGGTCCCGCACCACCAGAGGTATCGTATCACTTGGAGGACTTTGTGACCACGAGCATATTTAATGTCCCCAGTCACCATTAATGAAGATGGTGGATCTTCGACCAGAGCGAGGATCGAACCCGGGACTCACCGGTCACAAGTCCGATGCCTTACCGATCAGGCCTCCCCGGCCTTGCCATAGATACTAGGAGAGTAGCTAGTATCAAGGGCAAAATATTTGAAAATGATGTCAAAATTCGTAATTTATGGCGATATTTGTTAATGTTGTAAGAGAGGGATTTGAGGTGCTTTCCCGAAATTTGTTCAACATTGAAGCCACTTTTAAACTATTTTGGGCGATATTAGGGAGTCAATAGCTTCTTATTCAAAATTAAGGGTTTTAAAACAAAATTTTGTGTTATCTTGGGAGACATTTCTAGATCAATTCCAATAGGCGTTTTGGAATTGATCTCGAAAAAATTTCGAAGTTAAAACCTTAAAGACACCATTTCATGCTATTTTTGACAGTCAAAAATTTTCATTATTTTAGGTGAGAAATAAAATTGTTCCAGATGGGTAATAGTAATTAGATTAGATGCAAAACTGACAGTAAATGTATTTTTGAAATGGCGTTATTTTTGTCGATTTTTTAAGTGACAAATTTGAAATGTGTGGAAAGAAAATATACAAATCTCATGGAACCCCTGAGAGAGCTCCGTGGAACCCTGGGGTTCCGCGGGACACAATTTAAGAAACGCTGTTTTAAAGGAAAGACCGAGTTTTCGAACATCCCTGATTTTTAACAGATTATTTCTAAAGAGAGGAATTTTTCTTTTAAAAATAGTCCGCCTAAATATCTTCAACTTGGAAATTATTCTCACACACATTTTCACACATTCTAAGACTTCTGGTTTCGATTACGCCATTCAAAGTTCCATTAATACAAATAACCAAAGCACTTTTTTTAAAACTTAATTTTGAAGCAAGCTTTATGAATTTTTTCCTGATCTTACCTTGAGGAAAAATAATTATTTAAACATCAATGACTGATGGTTTATATGAGGAAAATAAACTACGTATCTCGATAGGGAAAACATTGGTTTGCGATGAATATATCACATTTTGTAGTGGTTGAAACTTTGAAAGAATAAATTGATATTCAGTAGCAAATAAAAAAGCTTAAAAAAAAAAAAAAATGTGCAAAAGTTTCCATTCTGTTTTAATGTCCGAACCCCCTTTGTTTCAAACTTACGTGTTTTTGCAACAAATACCTAGATACAATTTTAGTTAAAAAAAATAACTAAACCTTTAACAGTTTTGAATATTTTAATTTTTTCAATTTAAACTTTTATTTAACGCTGCGGGATCTCCAAACATTCACTTTTCCACATATCCTGTAAAATTTAGCGACGGCCCAATAAGACGAGGAATAACTTTTTGAATAAATTATTCTTTTTAGTTTCCTTATAAGTTCGTGCTCAGATGGATGTCGATTAGAAAAAAAAAATCGGATTACTTCATTTAACCACGCATGCACTCAGAAAATTAGGCAAGTCATCTAAATTGATACAGGTAATTATGAGTTTAGCGGAAGTCTTTTAGCAAAAGTTTTACCTTCTTTTTCAGAAAATGTGTCAAATCTCTTGACATTTGTATCAGTAAGGCTATTTCCTTCGGGTAATTTACGGAAAGAATATTTCTGCTCAAATACATGCAAAGGTTTTAATTGGCATTTAAAGAGATAAGAGCAAAAATAAACATCCGTATTCATTCAATTGAGACGATTTTTTCCATCTCTTCATGAGTTTCTAAGAATCATGTAGGGTAGCGGATGTACAGATCAAATAAACCAAACATGCATTTGTATTTTTAAACATTTCGTAAAAAGAAATAGATTATAGGTGTCTAATCTGATTTATTGTTTGTTTAATCTGTTTATAACAGAGGTTCCCAACCTTTTTAGTTGTGCTGCCCACTGTTTTCCTAGAAAACATTGTTGTGGTCCACTAATTACTATATATTACTTGCACAGCCTAAATTTACTTTCTGATGGGGGAGGGATATCATGTGCTCATAACTGTCCTTAAGTGTAAATATTAAACCCTACTGGGATTGAAAGTGTTAAAAACAAGAGCTTTGGAGATGTTAATCCCCTTCTCCCTTGATTCCGCATCACTGATATCGATATGATGTAATAGAAGAATATTCAGAATGACTTTTAAGAAAGAAAAAAAAATGCATTCACTTAGCTGGCATAGCTGTAAGAAAACTCAAAAGCAAATCATCTAAGTTAAAGCTCCATGGAATTTTTGACCAACGCCCCTCAAGTGTCTCAATTCACTGTTTAGTCTTGACAGTTCAACAAAGGAGATAAGAAGCATTTTTAACTTGAAGCTTGAAGCTAATACTACTTTCTTTGGCAATTTTTCCGATTCATTAGGCTTCATCTTCACAAAAAATCTTAATCTTAAAGTTCCTTAATTAGCTATGAGACAGGGAGAGCTTTTAAGTGACATTACATCTAACAAGTGAATTTTTCACAAAAAAACGGAAATTAATACCCAAAGATTTTTTTCGGTTCAGATTCTCGATCAGTGTTCACGGCCCAGTTACACGCTGTTCGCGGCCCACTGTGGGCCGCGCCCCATGGGTTGAGAATCGCTGTGTTATAAACTTGTTAGACTTGGCATTCATCTTCTCGGACTTGAAGCTTTACTCTAGGGTAGCAGATTTACTGGTTTAATAAACGAAGACTTGCATTTGTGTTATTATAAATCTTGTGAAAAGAAGTATCTAATATGGTATACGGTGGCATACGCTGGATTTTCTCAAAGAGATCAATTTCCCCCCAAACATATCGCTGTTCCGATGGAACATTGACGCAACTGTAAAAGTAACTGAAAATGAGTAATTGTCGTGACTGGGCCCAAACGTGGTCACCCCATACGGAGGGATACTGACAGATTTGTTTTTCAACTTTTAGGCCACCAGAGCAGAAACTCAACTATGTTTCATTGCATGAAGTAATGAATAAAATAATTTGGTACGAGTATACTTGGTTCTCCTGTAAAATTACACTTTTTGCAGTTGCGCCAATGTTCCACCGGAAGAGCGATGTGTAAATCCGCTTCTCTCCCCCCCCCCATTCCCAAAGTAAGCAAAGTCTGAACTTGTAGCTAATGTAATACCAGCGCCGGGCAATTTTTTGGGCGGAGCAATTGCAATTTTTGCTACTTTATATTTAATTTCAACTTCTAAGTCATCAATGTTCAAATAAACCTTTTGTGAATAAAAGAAATAAGAAATATTGCTAATACATCTTTTGTTGCAAAAACAACAAGTTTAATTACATACATGATCCTAGTTGTAAGTTCAGGTTGGAGCAGAAATAAGAACTTTGGCTCAGGCAGAGGAGAACTGGCCTGAGCCCCTATTTCTACCTTTTTTTTTTTTTGCATTTTTTTTTGTCTTTGCTTTCACAAACCTGTGCTATTTCGCTTTTTTTTTCTACTCTCTAAATTCGCAAACTTGAGAACCAACTTTTTTTTTATTTTTTGAATTTTTACTATCAATAAAATTCAAAATTTTTGAACATTTTAGTCGTTTTGCCGCCCCCTGCCGGAGCTATCGCCAGTGGCAAATATTCCCTCGAGACCCCCCCCCCCCTTAATCCAACTCTGAAATGCTTTTTTTTTTAAAAATTAATATAATAAAAACTAAAATAGTATGAAAAATGATAACTTTGGATAATGTACAAATTTTTCAACTCGCAGCCTTAAGGTGACGAGGGGGGGGGGGGGGGGTGAACGCCACTACGTACGTCACTGTATACAAAAATGTTTAACTATTGGTATAAAATACCCATTTATTTATTTTTAAGGTTAAATACATTGTGGATCCTTCGACTAAAAACTTGACTATTGGTTCCAAAATACGAATCATTTTTTAAGGGGGTCCAGAACAGATTTGAAAAAAAAATTAGTAAACAGTTTAAAATTTTGAAATTTTTTGCACTGATTCACCATTTATTTAATAAGCGAAATCATAACGTAAATAAAAAAAATTCTTTTATTTAGATTTAATTATTAAAAAAAAGGAGGGGGGGGGGGGTTGCTTTAAGTCGTTAAAACTCAAAATATTCTCGGTCAGTTTTCAAATTTTTTTTCAAAAGAGTGTATGCACAACTATATAAGATTTAATTTTTATTTGGGAATTTGAAAAATATTAATTCAATTAAAAAAATGGCAGTAACCGTCTTTTTTATTCGAATTTGCCAAAAAAATTAAAGTAAACTGTTTGAAAGAAATATGCTCCAAATTTCATTACTTTATCAGTTCCTGACTTTTAAGGGTTTGAATGCGAAAATTCGGGGAAAAATTGCATCATGGAGAAAAACGTGTTTAAAGTTTTAAAGTTGAGAATAATAATATCATTTATATATATATATATATATATATATATATATATATATATATATATATATATATATATATTCTAATTAAGATAGAAACAAGTGTCAAACGTCATTTTCGTAGAAAAAAACGGAGAAATATTTTAAATGATTAAAAAAAAAAAGTTGCAAATGTTGGCGGTTTTTGTGTCTTGGACCCCCTTAAACCAATTTCAAGAACTTAGGAAAAAGGAAGCGCATTCAAGAAGGCTTCCTTTCAACTCATTAAGCCGGTGAGCTGCACCGACTGCTAGAGTTTTCTGTAAACAGTTTTGACAATTTTTAGTTTTGGGAGCACTAGAAGCAATATCCTCATCTAGTTTTTATTTACAGGAATTTTCAATTAAATGGCAGTTTTCTTCTCGAAATCTTTGTATTTGATTTTAATAAGCACTGCTTGTAGAACGTAGTTTCATCGAATAGTTTATAGCTTACATTGTTTCTGTTGCACGCACTCGCGCAGCCTGAAATTTCTTCAAAAGGAGGTTTTTTAGTCAAAAGAGTCCTTAGACAAGTATTAATTACTGTATTGGAATTGGCAATAATGTTAAAACCTAGGCATCTGAGGGGTGTTTTTATTTCCCTCCCGAGCCCTCTTTCTCTGCGCCTCTGGTTGCACGCAAAAAAGTTTGAGTCAATTTTAATCATGAAATATCAGTAAATATCAAATGCGATGGAAAAGCAATTTGGTGCAACAATATTTTGGTGTTTCACATTATCACTTAAACTAAACATTTTTTTCGATAAAACCTAGTCTTTCATAACATTTTCAATTTATTTTTCCAAATGTACCTCCTGTTTTCTTTTGAGAATGTAACCGATACAGATTATTGATTTCAAAATCATGTAATTTATTATTGACTCGCTTTTCCTGTTTCTCCATTTATCACATTAAAAATAAAGGTTCTTTCATTTACATTAAAAAAAAATAATTCATCTAGTCTTTTAATAAAAAACGAGTTATAAACCATAGTTAGAAAATTGTTCAAAAAATAAATATTAAATTTTCTTTTTTAAATATGGGGTTTACGCAACAGAGAATTGACGCATTTATGATTTAACTAACAATGGGGATGTTTCCTTTAGTCAAAAGTAGTACTTTTAGTCACTGAGATAGAATAAGCAAAAAAAAAAAAAAAAAAAAAAAAAACATGGACCCAGAAAATTCTTTCATTTTCACAACAGTTATTTTTTAATTAATTTTTTAAACTGTCCAACTTTGCAAACAAGGCGTAGTCTTGATGACGTCACAAATGCTGTTCTTTGGCGCATTTCGTACAGTGTTTCCACGTTATGATAATCAAGAAGCAAATTAAAATTGCGCTCTACGCTTGCTATCAACCATATCGTTGCCAATACACGTGAGTAAAGATGCGAATTAAATATTTTGCTCTGTGAATGGCAATACAGAATGGCATTTCATCATTTGTAATGTCATCGGCATGAGACGTAAACAATGAAAGCGTACCAATTTAAGTAATTTTTTTAAAAATATTAAACTTAAACAAATTATTTAAAAAATGGTTAGATCCTATGTTTTAAAACATGTTCTTTCAGAAAAAAATACTTTTAAAATTTTGGAAACTACCCCCATTCTATCGCTCTGCAAATAGTATAAAATAAGGTGCACGTTTCCTCATTGATAGCTATCATTTACACCTATAATTATGTAGTACATTCACCCCATATTTTTCTATTTCCCCATATTTTTGTAAGTTCTAAAAAGCTTACAAGTATTTTGATAGTTATTAAAAACTCCCGATCACAAAATTTCCATACAATCTGTAAGAAATTCTGACAATTTACGGGGCTTTAAATCTACATGAAGCTTAGAGAAATCATTTTATACTGTTTTGTTCATTTTGAAAACATGAATGACACATGCATAACACATACCAAACCGAGTTAATAAAGACATGGCAAAAAGAAGAAACGACTTTTCGTGATAAATGCAATATTTTTATTTCAGTGGTCTCAAATTTAAAGGAAAGTTTTTATTTACTTCAAGTATTTCGGAAGGCCATGAAAATGGGTAATGTATCCGAATAAGCGATATAACTAGGGTTTGCTGTGTAAGGAAACGAACCTCAGTTTTTCTGAACATGAAGTCCAATTCCCATAATGCTAGTTTGTGTGAGTTAAGCACACAATTTGATACAATTTACTTCAAAAACGTTCTTAATAATTACAGGATAAAGCCCTCAAAGTCTTATATTTGTTTCAGTAGTAAATTTAGATCTATTTCTGCATTTTTAATTCTGTAATGATTGTCTCTCATTTCCGCAAACATGCAACTTCAACCACCTAGGAAAATAAGAAGAAAACGTGAAGATCATTTTCTCTCCGATGACAATTTCCTTAAGCTCGTTACGCAAACAAAACTCTATCTTAAAGAGGAAAATGCGAAACAAAATGTAAAAAGATGAAATCTTTTAAAAGCGTCCTTTTATTTTCCCATTTCATGAAACGGAATCAAACTCCACGATTGTTGCATGAAGCAGCAGCAGGAAGCAAAAGATTCGAAGTCGTTAACCTGGTCCTTTGTGAGAGGGGGGTTGTTGATTAGGTGATACAAAAGATTTAATGGAACCAAGAGACTTTAAATAACACCGCAGTGGGTGCCATTACGGTTTTTGAAGCTTCCGGATTGTTTCGTAAATCTTCGAGTTTATGAATGAAAGGTTGACATGTTTTAATCATCACATAATTGTTTTTCAAGGAACATTTTCCCATTTATTGCTCAAAAACGAAATGACTTTCCAGCTGATATACTGTTGTGCTGTCGTAGACAAGTAAAGATCAGTAACTGCACATTTTTTCCTTTTTTTGTATTTTTGTTATCTAATGTACGCTAATTTCATAATTTCATAGTACAAGCTCGCTTATTTGGTTTCCGCTAAAAAAAATTAAAAAAAAAAAAAAAAAAAAAAGCGCAAAAAAAAAAAAAGTCCAATTCCAACATTTCCTTCTTGTTAGTATTGAATCTAACACATTTCCTCAACTATCTCGAAAACTCGTTTCTGCAGACTGCCGTTTGCCTGCCCACGGGCAGTGTGGTAAGTGATACATATGTTTGGGCTTTAAACTCGGTTGAAATCATAAACACTTCAGAGAAAATCCGAAAATGTGCTTCAAACACTATCTTTACTCACCAAAAGATTCAGGAACGAGCTAGCTGGATCCCACGTACTGTCAACAGGGTGGTCCGAAAAAAAAAAAAAACATTTTTTTTCTAATTTCGATTGGGTAGAGCAGAAAGGGTGTCATTGGTGGAGCAAAATGGCACATAAAAAATTTGTAATGTTTTGGACAATCTGCCGCAATTACGTTGAAATTTGGACCGAATGCTGTTTTTTGACATTTTTAGCAAAATTAGTAAAAATAGGTATTTTTCCACTTTTGGTAATGGGTAGGGTTGAAAAGCTGCCAATGATGGCACTAGATTTCCTTAATTTGTTTAAAAAGTGTCATAACGTATTTAACCAATCTTGTCAAAACATTAAAATACTGTTTTCGCCGTATTGTTCTGAAATAATTATATATTTTGTTACATATGTTATATTTTGAGATGCTTGGTGTATTGTAAATCAAATATTTATTGCTTATAAATTTTGAAATTTGAAATATGCTGTTAGAAAACTCTCTGCAGCTCTGTTTGCTTTGCATTCAAACCCAAGGTGAAACAGCCCAGAACTCAGCAGATGTGCCGAAAAATTCTGCCGATTGAACAATTGAAGGGCTGGGGGGCAAAAATGTGATATGCCTCATGATGTGAATTTTTCAGTTGACCAAATTCCAACTTATAAAAAATATTTGTAGAATTTTTCAAAGGTACTATTATACGTTCTATATTCTGCAATACTAAAACCAGATATGTTTTTTCCCAAATCGCATGATTCATTGTCATGTTTATTTCAATTTTAGTATGGGAAACAAAAATTTTGATCGAAAAGTCACTCCTTGTGGTTTGTCACATTCCTGTCCTGAGCCCTTCAATTTCAAAAACAACTTCTAACAGTAACTCAGTGATGCAATGAGCTGTGTACTGCAATATTGTCAAACTGTTTTCTTTTCCTTTTCTTTCTTTCTTTGTTTTTTAAGCTATCATGAATAGCAAATTGTCCTCACTTGGTTGAAGTTGGCGTCCCGGGTCATGTTTGAGATCCACCAGCCTCCGTGCATGAAGTACGGCTTCTTGGTGGTGGCGTCCATGTCAATCAATCGATTTGATTCCAACCTTCTCGACTTTACACAATACTCTTAGGAAAAAAAAAACCAGCAGCAATTATTATCGCTATAGGAGTCATATGTAGAAACAAGAAACGCAACGAGTAGGGTCCTATCGCTATTCGTGATTGCGAAAATCACAATTTGAGTTCAAGATATCGAAATTAAAATTGATTGCATGAGCTAGATTCCGGATGTTGTGTGCTGGATGCTGTTTTTGCCCTTTTTAAAAATATTTTTAATAAAGAATAGAAAAACTTGGCAAGATGAGTTAAGCACTGTTGTTTTTGAGTAGTCGCGAATTGCTTATTGTTCTCACATGACCATTTAATGACGTCCGCCTCCTTTGATTTTTATTTTTGTATGCTTATACGGCAGGCATCCATGTGCACCAGAATTGAATTATACTTATCGATCCGACCTTCTCGACTTTAAACAATTCTTTTTACTCGAAAACGGTATCCAGCACATAACATCCAGCCCCCTGACATTCATTTCATTTTTTTCGTCTTTCAAATTATGGATGCGATAAAAGCCATTAGTAGCAACAAGAAACCCAACGAGTAGGGTCCTATCGCAATTCTTGAATGCGAAAAATATATTTTTATAATTCAAGATCTCAAAATTTAAGCATTTTTTTAAAGTCAATTCCCCCCCCCCCAAAAAAAAAAAAAAAAAGTGGTACGAAGTTAACCGCAATGGCTCAAAATTATCCTCCATGACTGTATTTTTTTTTAAATTATCTAAATACACCGCAGAAAAATAACCGCGCAAGTGCACAACATATTGAATCACGAGAGAAATTTTCCTCCTAGCAATTTCCTCTAAACCTTTAAAGGAAGGCATTTCAAGTGGAGTGCCCACACCTGAAGGTGAAACTGCTTCTGAGAGGTTGCGAGAATCTTCTCCAGAGAAGAAAAAAAAAAGTTTTTTTTTCGGGGTCAATGCTTCTTGCAATACCTACGATGTTTCGATGCCGGCAAAGCACGTGATTTGCCGTGTGTAATTCGTTTCATGTGTCAGAGTTGCTTTTATATCATTCACTTAGTAAGTGACGGCGAAGAATCGGAAGTGTTCTTCCTTGATTGATAGGTCACGAATATTTCTAATGCTGGAATCAAGCGAGATGTCCAGGAGGTTTATTTTTGTTTTGAAAGCCATTGTTCATTCAGTTTTTCTTCACGTTTATTTCGTCCGATTTAAAGTTTAGTGTTTCAATGGGATACTTCTTTCGTACTGTTTTCGTCGTGTTCTTTTAACAGGCACTAATGGCTGCAATAAATATTGGAATATTACTGAAGGTTTCTTTTCTTGTGTTCTATAAATAAGATATTTTGCTGGAAAATCTTCTACAAAAAATTTCTTTACATAGACCATTCTTGTAAAAAACATTTTTTTTCTTTTTTAAATAATTCAACCAGTGCAATAAAATTTTTTTCTTCAATAAAAATGTTTTACAATTTTAAGTAGAAATGTAACCCAAACATACAAAAGGGGAATAACATTACTGAAAATAAGACAGATGAAGAAGACCGCATGAATTTAATTACTGTTTTTGAGAATGGCAGCAAATGATTAAAAAAAAAAAAAAGACAAAGCGAATTTTAAATTCGTTTCTGGATAATCTCTCATATTCTCTGTTCATTCATACTGTTTTATAGCTACTATTTCTGTAAATGAATTTAATTAGTTTGTTGTTTGTCTAGATTCACTAGTTCTTCCGACATGTGCACTGCACAGTGCACACAGTTCACAGTGGTTCGGAATTTGCAGTTTCATGACCTACGACTAGATTTGCTTAGTTGACCTGAAAATTCAAATTTTAGTTAGTTGCCGTTAGCCTGTAGAATCTTTTAGTTTAGTAGCCGCATTTTTATTAATAGTAGCCATTTTTATCCGTAATTTACTTAATACGAAAATAGTGGCATATGGGACCTAACTGTAACATTATACAAATGAATATTTGTATTAAAAAGGAATAATCAGAATTAAAGAATTAATATTGCTTTTGAAAGAAAATTTGAAATGTATGTATGATTTTCATATTCTTCGACGACATTGAATATCATGAGAGAACTTGAAATCGTTTTTACCGACAAAATAGGAAAACAATGTAGAAATTATTATCTGTGGCCGGTAGGATTTTTAGAAAGTGGCCGGTTGAGTATTTTATTTAGTCGCCAAATTAAGACATTTAGTCGCCAGGTGGGGAGTGATGATTTTCAGGTCGATTGCACAGTACAAAAAATTGAAAGGCTATAACTTGAATTTTATTGAATGGTTTTTTTCAATGATTATTAACGAATTTAAGCACTGAAAGTTTTCGAAACACAATGTAGGCTCCATATCGCGTTTATTGTTCATTATGATTTTTTTTCATCGTTTTCAAGTTAAATATTTAGGGACTGAATAACATAAACTGTTTCATTTTTAAAACTTTTTGTTATATGTATTTCGCATTTTTGTTTCAAATAGCGTTGTTAATATTATATATTTTTCATACTTTTTCTGTGTACGTGTACTGAATATTATGAACATATCCTTCAGTAGTGACAATAGTGGCACACATCAAAAAATGGAAAATGCGTAACAATTCTTGATTTAAAATTTGAATTCAATTCCTTTTTATTAGCGGTGAATTCCAGGAAAAAGGAGACATTACACTTAAATTTAAAAATTTAATATTCTGTCTCTAGCCATATACCATTCTCTTCAGAAATAAATGAGTTTCTTGAATCTTAACTTGCTTTTCCCAAATAGTTTGACTTTTAGAAAATCAAGTGCAAAATCAAGTTTTCTGTGTTTCTACAGAGCAAAAAATCTCTTTTTTTTGTTACATACTGTAACTTCAATAAACTTGTTATCTGCTTATAATATTTAGGTTAACTTTTATCTTTTGAATGTATAGTTAAACTTTTTGGTAAGTAATTTAAAATTCTTTTTTCTTTCAACCATGAATAGATCCATTACTAAGGTGACAATTTGATGTCCTTCCGTTACCAAAATATCACATCTCAGTTAGTTCACCAAGAGCCTATTGCGTATAGAAACTTTTTTTTTAATGCAAAGCAGAATTATGTCCCTTGTCAAAGAGGCATAGTTAGAATTTTAATATAGATTTAATTTATATGATTTTAATTGTAACGGAAGGACATTTAATTAAAAGCTGGTACAGGCTAAATTTTTACAATGCTAGTACAAAACAAGCTATTATTTAAAGTTAGAAGTCACATTTAAAACATATATAAGTAATATTTGTACGAAATTATGCCTGTTTCTATTTAAAAATTTAACTTTTATTTAGATTTATTAAAAACTGTTTTGTGATTTTATTTCTTCTTTTGTATGTGATGAAAATCATGAAAACTACACTTAAAAACTCCTAAGCATGTGAAAATCATTTTGGTATGACATGTTTGTGATATGACAAGCCAATTCAAGCAGAAGCATTTGCTTAAAAACTTGAAATTTATATTGGAACAATACAATATTGAAACTGCTTTCAGATTTGTTGCCAAAAGTCACAGGAAAGGACTGCTGAGAGCATTGATTTAACCGTTAAACGTACTGCGAAGAGATCAGTAAATTCATAGATCAACTTTCAAAAAAATTGAGAAAAAAGAATCCAAAAATATCCAATTCTCATCCTGACACACAAAATATGCGCTATTTGAATCATGTAATAAGTTATGTTATTGAATAGATTAAGTACTTCAACAAATTGAAGGAGATTTCACTTCAAAGTCAACAGACTGACTTTGAAAGTCAATAAATAATGTTGAAAATGAAGATACAGCTGAATCAAAAAACACCAAATCATAAGAATATGTCAAAGGATTCATTAACGTTTGGACAAGTTTTGCTACTTGGATGGAAGGGAAAGAAATGAACAAAGAGCAATGTTGTACAAGTACTTCATATAAAAGATGAAGAAATAGAAGTATCTTGTTTGAAAATGCGTAATAATGTGGGAATGATCTTCGTGTTTGCTGAGAAAGAAGATAAATATTCTATGTATTATGTTAAAATTATTGAGCATTTAAAGAATTCAGAAGTGTAACAGTTGACTCAGGCATTATATATCATTGTTTTAGACTGCTGTATTAAATGAATAAATATTTATAAGTTGAAATTTACCAAGTTTACTTGTTTTGAACTTCTTGTCCTTCCGTTACCCTAAGCAAATACATAATTCATGTGCTTAAAATAATTATTTTTAAAACTAAAGATGAAATTGTAATGATTGAACACTCCCGTAGATGCTCTAATTTTTATAGAATTTTCCCTTTTATAGTTTGGCTGAACTTTTGGGGAGAACATAATGGCGTAAAAATCATGTCGCAAAAATGTTCTTCCGTTACCGTTTTTTAAATTTGACTTTTAAAAAAGGTTACTAACAAAAAATTCTTGGCTTTGGCTTTTTTAACAACTTTCTGTGAGATATGCTCACAGACAGAAATGCATTTATTTCTTTTTGTAAAACTGTCCTTCCGTTTCCGTTAAAATATTCTTAAAATTGGAATAGGAAAAGAACGAAATCGAATTTTTGAAAAATCGCTTCGAGGTGCTACATCCTCATGCTACAAACTAATTGTGTGCCAAATTTAATGAAAATCGGCAGAACCGTTTAGGCGCTATGCGTATCACAGAGAGACATCCCGACAGATATCCAGACAAACTCTGAGCTTTATTATTAGTAAAGATTAAGCAACACCTTTCATTACAAGATTTCAATATGTGGAAATGGGGTTAACTTCAGTACAGCTTAGATGTGGTTCGAGCGACATACGGTGCATTAGGGTGCGTCTTATTTTTGAAGATGTTATTTTTTCATGAGGCACCCTCTCATTTTGTTCCTTTGGATGAAAAAAAAATTCACATGTCTTAAAAATAAAAATTGAATAAAATTTAGAGGTTGCTACCATTGCTGCAAAATTTGAAATCTATTTTTTTTTTTTTTGCATCGATTATTATAATATTTATTTATGTTATCTTTTTGTCATTAATTTTAATTAGTAATAAATTAGATTGTTACTGACTTTGAAATCATTTCATATTTTATTAAATCATGTTAATTAACTGTAGCTACAATCAACTCTCAACCTCTTAACTAACCGTTGCTTAGCAACTCAAAGAAACACAAGTTGTCAGTTAAGAACTCAAAAAGAAAATTAAAAGTGTTCTATTTCAATAATCAAAAACAAAATTATTGGAATCCATCATTAGATTGCTTGCTAGACCTTGCTCTTGCTGATGATACTTTACGCAAGATTTCACTTCCAGGCGAGAAATTATTTCTAACTGAAAGAAAACTAGGTGGACAAGGCGAAATTGATAACAAATAAATCTCTATTTAAAAAGGCAATAGAACTTGCGTGAAAAGAAGAAATTTTGCAAGTAAGAAAATCATGAAGAATCTGAATCAACTGTAGTGAAAGTATATTTTTTTAGCCTCTGTCGTAAATGAATGTACTTTGACTGATTCTGAATCTGAAGAACACGATTTTGCAATAAAGTTTATCTAGATTTGGTCTTTTGTTGTTGAAAAGCATTTTCACTTACAAGAAGGAAACTATTGCTTTAAGTAATTTTATTTGACATCTACGTATCATTTCTGAACAGACAAACTCCAAATTGGTCTCTTTCTTAAAGAAACCTAAAACAACAACTCCTTCAATGAAACACTGAACAGTAAATGTTGCAGAACTAAAATCAAAGGAAAAAAATAGAGAATTTCATTACTAGCATTCAGATTTTTCACTATAAAGGTCTTTTCATCAAGTATTTTTGAAGAGATATTATCAAATAGTTTGGATGATGAGTAGCAATCAGAAAAAGGTTTGTATGTTTCACATTAATAGAAACAAAGGGGAAAAAATTACAATATTGGTGAATGTAAGATACTGAAATCGTAAACCAATGATATGAATGGCGTAGTGGAGCTTTCACATGATTTTTGTTTGACATTATTACACAGCATAGGAACCATGAAATGCTTATTATTTTTTTGTATGTGTAGGAAATAAGTATTTGGGTTATGTTTCTACCTTAGCCAACCCAATTTCATGTTGATGTCAAATATTGCAATCGAAAATGGGGGGAATATATTTTTACTCTATTTTTTCACAATGAACGTAATTTTAATCGCTGGTAGCAACCTCTAACTTTTGTTCAAATTCTATGAAACTTTTAAGTGGGTGTTTTTTCATCAAAAGGAAGCAATTAAAGGGGTGCCCCATAAGAAATTCAAAATTTTTTCAAAAAGTGCATTATAAGACGCACCCTAACGGTGCATACATTGAACTCTAGTAATGAAAGGTATTGCTTTCTGATTAATAAGTTGATTAAACACCTCGCATGACTCTTGTTTCTCTTACTTTGACGATACAGCGATTACTTAAAATTACATTTTCTTTTTCCCTTTTTGTTTTTTTCTTTTTTGTTTTTTTGCGATGTCATAAAAAAAATCTTGAACTTGTGCAGTATTATGGCACAAACCACATGACAAATTGTTGCTTTTCTTCTTCTAAGGACTTTTTGGACACCCTGTATTACTGAAACAAATAAATAAATGAAGCATTTGATGCTTAAACCATAAATTAGTTTACTTAATATTCACTATTATTAGCTTTTCTTTCATCTTTTCTTTTGGAGAAATATACCTGCGACGGAGAATTTTATAAATATATATTGTTTTACAAAAAAAAAAAAAAAAAATACATAAATTAAAGGACTGCAGCAATAAACTGAAAAGACGACCTCTTAAAGCCTCATAATGAAAGACGATATTTTTTACTTATTCTCTTTCAAGAAGAAACTATTAAACTTCTCGTTAGCAACTTGGCGATGTATGTCTAAAAGAAATCAAGTTTTGGCGATGCATTTCTCCTTTCAAGCGAAGATTTTGGTTCAGTGAACCATATTCCTTGCTTGGCTACTTCTTGTCTAAATCCGGAAACTTGCTTGCCGGAAACAAGCCGCTGTCAACTCATCTATTGCATTTCCGAAGATGATTTCACGACGCTAAGATGGAATATTTGCTCGTTCATATTGCTCCTTTAGAACCGCCTTAAGTTATGTTATTAGCAGTGCCCTTGAGATATTTTTTTATTGTTACTATGAGTAAGTTATACTGATTCATGAAATTCAGTTGATATTTTACGATCGCGTGTTTTGAAATTTGTTTAGAACGTAAAATTGACCCAACTCGTGAATAAAATTGAGGTTTGTTTTTTCGAACTCTTATTGTAGACTGATAGTGTAACATTTTTTTATTTGATTATTATTCAATTTGAAATTAAATGTATTTTTTTTTGTAGAAAATTTCAGTAATTATATGGATATTTTCCCCCCGATATTTTTATTGGAGGACTGTCTCCTTCAGCCAAACATTATTTTACCGTGCCAAGAAAATAGATTTAACTTTTAAAGTAAGTTAAAAAGTAATAAGTGTGCCATTATGCCTCCAAAAATGATCCATCTGCGTTAACTACTAGTTGTAAATCAGTAGCTGATTGGTTGAGAATAATTTATCTGTTTGAAGCTATCATTAATCTCTCTGTGTGTGTGTTTAAATAAAAGTCATCATGACGATGAGAAGTTGTAGCGGATTTGCTGACCTGCGGTCTGGAAGTATCGTCATTTGCCACTATGCTATGGTGAGTAGTTTTGACTACTATATTCTCCCCCTACATTTCTCATAAAAAAGTATGTGCTATGCATAAAATACATCTGTATTTATTAACTATCATTACTACTAAATTTGAGGCATAAGTATAGTGCGGCTCTGGCCGATTTTCATGAAATTTGGCACAGAATTAATTTATAGCATGGGGGTGTGCACCTCGAAGCGATTTTTCAAAAATTCGATCTTTTTCTATTCCAACTTTAAGAAAATTTTACCGAGCAAATTATCACAACGTGGACGAGTAAATTACGAAATTATTAAAACGTGGAACCGTAACGTGGGCAAGGAAATGAACGTAGCAAATTGTCGAGAAATTCATCATCCATTATTTGTAAATATACAGACAAACCAAATGACCATTTAATTTTCTACTACAGGCAAATCAGAGTGGGTACCACTAGTCAATAAATAAATGAAACAGTAATATATCTAAAGAAAAAATAAAATTAAACAGGAGGGTGCTAAATGCGTCACATTATTTTTGGACATTATGAGTAAGGAAGAAATAAAGAAAAAATTAATCATCTAAAGAAAATGAAGCAAAAGAAAATGTGCGAAAAAAAAGAGTTATCAAAATTTATATCTCTAGCACCTGACATCTTGAGTCTAAGAACATCGTTAAAAATTGTCGTTTCTACTAAAAACTCTCAAAGTCTAAAAGAAATAAAAAAGGTCAATCTAAGTTTCGAATCACTGTTCCAAGTATTTGTATAACGTTTGGTTGTATACATACATATAAAGAAATCGAGTGGACAAGACCAAAAAAAAAAAAAAAAAAAGAGAGAAAAAAGACATCTAAATACTAGAGAAAAAAAGGAAATGGTATTAGTATAAAAACTAAACTGGTAACTCAGAAGATAGCTATAGCATGCTAATGATTACAAAAAGGTTTTAAGTAATTGCTAGCATGCTATTGGCTTGAAATATACTATCAAGTTTTAACCTTAAAAATTTTAAAATCTATGATTTCTTTGGGTGTAGTAACACATTTTGGAAAATAATGACTGCTTTTAAACTTGTAGTATTTAGGGAACCCCCCCCCCCCCCCGAAAAGAACCGGAAAACGTTGTAAGATTTATAGAAATCGCATCGCGCTTCATTCCTTAAAATATTCTTTTTTCTATTTTGAATTTTTTGATTTTTTCTTCATGTGTTTATTTTTCGAAAGCCAAATGCTTGCACATGAAATATATTTCGCTACCTCAAAAATTGTTGAGTATACGTATTTGACACCGTGAAAGAGGTCAGAGCTGTACTCTACCGACAAAGTTGAGAAATAAGTTTTCTACTCTTTATTAAAAAAAAAATAATAATAAAAAGCACCAGAGTGGCAATGTTTCAAGTAAGCTTTGCCGGTTCTACTTACTGAGAATCTTCTGGTTGCTTTAGTGAATGGGGGTTGTTTCCCTCAGTCTAAAGTACTACTTTTAGTCACTCTGAAGTTGATATAATTAGCAAAAAATATAAGATGGACCCAGAAAATACTTTTATTTTCCCAACAATTTTTTTGAAATTAATTTTTAAAATGTCCAATTTAAAAAAAAAAAGGCGTTGTCTTTATGATGTTACAAATGATGTACTTTGGCGCTACTCCGCTGGCGCACTGAATGTTTACGCTTGCCGTCTACCATGTTTCTACGTTATGATAATTCAGAAGTGAATTAATTATTGCTCTCTGAGCTAATGGCAACAATGAATGACATTTCATCATTTGTGATGTCATGCCATAAGCGTAAAAAAATAAATTGAACCTGCGAACCGATTTCAATAATTTTAAAAAAATTATAAACTTTATCACATTAATTAAAAATGGCCAGATCCTATGTTTTTAAGCATGCTTTTTCAGAAGAAAAAATATTTTTAAAATTTCGGAAACAAACGACCCCATTATTACATTATTTTCAGTTTGAATTTTCTCTATCTTACATATTATGGTCCTTAGGGATAAAGTTTTGAAATGATTGAATTTCAAATGCGTCTTTTGAATCCTTGGAAGGTGACATATTTCATCACAGTTCAGCTCATTGCATTAAATTCAACAATTCTGAAGTTGCTGCTTGGAAGCTATTTTTGAAGATACTGAAAGTGCTCTTTCTACATAGCAATATTTTAAGGGATATTATGAACAACAGATTTGTGATATTGTGCGATGAACGACGGGGGAGCTTTTAAACATTTGGAAATTTTATTTTTCTGTTTTAAAGTTGCACTGCTTTTATTAAATTCAGTTATTTTGCAATCCATTTCTGACGTGGCTCAAAGTAACCGTAAATAGCAGGATATCTTTAAAACAGGCTAATTATTCATTTTAAATGGATTAAATTACATTAAAAAAAATTGGATAGCTGTACATTAGTTTAAGAGTGTTTCTTTCATTTTATACCAAAAATTAGAAAAAAAAACCCCTCTTAAAATAATGCTTTAATATAGAATAGAGAAATAACTGTACTCAAAAACAAGAATGACTGTACTCAAAAACTTTTAAATAGAAGTAGTTTTTACAGAGTGATCTGAACGACTGATCGATCACTATTTCATCATCTGATGAAATAGTGAAAGTTCTCATAAAAAATTATTTACTGTTATAGGAGTTCTGAATGAATAATTGTGCTGAAATGCACGTTATCTCAAGAAAAATGCTCTTTTACTATTAAAAAAAGAAAAAAAAATCTCTCCAAAATTAATTTAGAATTTATCTGTTTCCATTTTGCGAAGAGATGTAAGAACAAGCTTGCTGTTAAATGATTAATGATGAAAGCAGTCTTTATAAAAATGTAATTGCTGCCAAAAACTCACAGGAATTATCACTTGAAAAATTATTCAATCAAGACAAAACGAAGTAGATTCTGAATATCGTATTTTCTGTACAAGAGAGAATTGCTCAAACTTTCCTTCCTTTTTCCTCATGGAGGCTCTTTGGTAGTATTGTGTACGTGTGTTCCCTTCCCCCAAGAGCGATGGCGCACCCCCTCAAATGCTACGGAATTCCTACCCCCTAAGAACAAGCTGTCCCCCGAACAGGGTTCGCCGATATATATCAGTTGATATGTATCATGATATATATCACGATACATATCCGATATTTATTTTGAAAATATCATGATATTTTGATATTTTCGAAATTTATTTTCTCAACTATGGTATTTTCAATATAAAAACTAAATTAATCATAGTAATATTGTTCATTTATTATTAAACATAACCAAGTAATAAGTTATGTATTATATTTTTATGATGCATTAATACAGCAAAGTAATAAAATATTCCTTTTAAATTTTATATTCATAAAATGATTAGTAATGTTACAATTTTTATTCATATTAAAAGTGCCTCATTAAATAATACATGTTGGTCAGAAAAAAAGAAAATTTCTTATGACTGTGCACCGGCTAAAGCATATTTTTTCTGAACCATATAACTGTGTAAAAGCGGCTAACTGAATAAAAAAGAGTACAGCAGCTAATACTAAATGAACTACATTAACATTGATAAAAAATTTAAATGAAATATTAGATTTAAATAATGAAGGAAGCGTTAATTTTCAGTCTACATATTGTAATAACAATGTTTAAGAAAATAAGGAGTGATTTGAGGATTCATTTACTATTTTGAAGACTTTAATTTGTGCTGATCGAAAATATCAGATAGATATCAAAATATCCGATATTTATATCAAAATATCGGATATTTTCGAACCTTGCCCCCAAAAGAGAAAAATGCCCTATGAAATACATATCCTGAAAAATTTCAATGGCGCGGTTCGTGCCATTAATACTACATGATACCTGGCCACTTGAAACTTGGTAGCTCGTTTTTAAAATTTTACGCTGAAGAATGTTGGGCAAAAGGAGAAGAATAAGGTTATTTATATTTATATGAAAAATTAAAAGTTTGCTTTAAAAATTACGGTTTATAAAAGAACTCAATTTAAAACATAGATAACTTTGCTCCAGGTGATAATTAAACACATATTTTTTATCTTTAGGCAGTACAATACGTTCAATGACTGGTGTTCTGCACTGGTGACTGTGCAAGTGCTGTTTCAAACTCCGTCAATCCTCAAAAGAACTGGGTTTATATTATTTTTATACATATGTTTTAAATGTTGAAAAAGTTATCCCGAAAGAAAATATAAATAAATAAAATACACTTGTTGCTGCAATTATTTAGATGCGAAAAACTGTTCACTAAAGTTCACTGAAATTTCAGCGTGTCAAAGTCATTTCCGACATAATATTTGAACACAATTTAAACTTAGGTAATGTATGCTGATCCGCTCTTCCGTGTTAGCTTGAAAAACAGTTATTACAGCTCAGTCGGTTTGATCTTCCACTGCGAGTTGACCTCCCAAACATAAATTAATCTAAGACCACCGTAAAAATCCTTCCTCCACATAAGACGTCCAACCGTGCAATGGCATAGTTGTTTAAGTGACTCTTTCTTAGGAAGATGCTATTGTTGAGCTACGTTTTTCTTCACCTCTAAAATAAAAAGTTTTGAGACTATTCTTTATCAATCATAAAAATTGTGTTTAAATTTTAAATGTGTCCAGAAAAAAAAGGCATTCAATATGTAATAAATTATGTTTTCCGTTTTTGAAATTGAAAGACATGCTTTTTGAAAGAATCAGTTATGTTCTCAAAAAAAACTTTTCATGTATTTTTTCCCTACCTCCCCTTCTTTATTATGAACTTTCCCCCCAAGAAAACCCACCCCCTTTCCCCCATTCGTTATATTTTTTTTCTGAAAGCATTAACTTCTTGAGCTGGAAATTAATCTGCAGAAGACTGAAAAATTTGTCCAAAACGAGTTTTTGCTTGCAATAATTTCTATTAAAATTTTAAGCAGATTGCGGATAAAAATTGAACTTAGTCGTATTATTTTGATGAATGAAATTAAGTTTTAGAATAATAATGTACTAATAAAAATAGAAGAAAAATAATGCTTGATAAAAATTGTTTGTTATATATTGCACCGTAGTGAACTAAATGGAATTTCACAATACACGCATTTCTCTACAATATTGACTGCACTGTCAAACATTGTATTGTTGTAATAGCTACACACTAAATTATTAACTTTGTTACTAGCACGATCGTCACTTAGTAGATACTGAGTACATAAGAGACTTTTCTAATGCAAAAGGTTAAATGCAGCTAGCATAAACGCATTAGTTAAAATGATGCAATATAAAAATTACCAAAAAGACGGGAGATGTGAAGCAGAATAAATATTTAATACGATCCACTATATGAGTGGTTCCCACCCTTTTGCACGTTTTGACCCTTTTTGGTCAAGTAAATGACCCGTGACCACATATGTGTACTCTCTATACGTGTCCTCCGTCTAACACAATTATTGTACAAATTACTGTACGATTTACCATGGATTTATGATAAATACTAAATTATAGAAAATCAATATTATTTATTTTAAAAAAAGTAACCCATAATTCAGTTATCTACTATGAAAACAGAAACTTGATGGCCACATTTTGTACAAAAATTGAAACAACGTAGGGAAGACCGGGGCAAGATGACTATGCTAACAATTTTTGTTGTTTATTAATTTATTTTTAAGGAAAAGAAAATTTCCTTTGCATGAGCTGTTAGAGTGGTCCTTTGTAGTATTAAATATAGCACCATTAAATTTTTCAAATGAAATAAATGAGAGATATTTTTATTTTTCATAACCTTAGCAAATCGTCATCTTTCCCCAGTACTGGGGCAAGATGACAACACTGAAAAAGGTTGAACACAATTTATTTTTTGAATATATTACATATTTTAACAAATTTTTACTGTGTTTTTACATCTTACAAAGCATCAAATTAAGCGTAATGAATTGCAAAGTAATGTTGAAGTGTTTAATTGTGCAGCTAACAATAGTCACAAATAAATATGCCATTTTCATAATTGGAACATTCCTCACGCCACCACTCTCGGCATTGCAATACTAGAACCATTCTTCTGTTGGAGGGTCACAATATTCCTCTTTACAAGCAGGACTTGTTAAGAAGAAGTATTGTCATCTTGCCCCGTGTTTCGGCCCGTCATCGTGCCCCGGACTGCCTGTTTGAAAGGACTCATCTTCATTGCCATAAAGGAAGGCAACTAATTGACATTTATTCATGGTAAGTGGCAGTATATAAACTAAGTTACTCATAAATACTAAAGAAAAACAATCGATCATTCTTGTTTGTTTAGCAGAGCTTATTTACACATGCATAAAAGTTATATTGTAGCAGCGGTAAACAATCAGAGCTGCAGAACTACTACAAATATGACAATTTCACCGTCTTTATAGCATTGATGAACGAACAGCCGATAGGAGAGCCAGTAGTATCCAGTTGATGCTGTTTCCTACTGAAAAACGCAAAAATTAAGACATTCGTCATCTTGCCCGTCTCGTCAACTTGCCCCGGTCTCCCCTACTTTTATTAATAAAACTAAACGCAATTAACATCGTTACAAAGGAAAATTAAAATCATGTTACTTCTTCGAAAAGTGGAACCCCATTAGAAATGCTTCATGACCCCACTCGGGGGGGGGGGGGGGGTCACTACCCACAGATTGAAAGCCCCTGCACTAAATGTATGAGACAGAAATTGAATTATTACTAATACGTGAATTAAAACTAAATACCTGTAAAAACAACGTGGTTGTGCCATAAGTGTGTATTTGCTTGTAAGAAAAAATAAGGGGATGAAAATAGTTTTTTTTTTACTGTGTACTATAATGAAATAGCTTATATCTTTCTGGTCTGCTCTGATGGAGGTCTGGTCATTGAAGGGCGGAGGTATGCACGAAAAAGCAAAGTACTTCCTTTTTGATTATTTAATAGACTCGTTGTTTATATGGAAGTGTCCTATAACATGCTTCCCTAATAAGCTTTGTTGTAACAGGGCTCTCAAGTTCTTGAAAGTGAATTTTTTCTTTCATTCTTTGTTGTTGAACACCTTTAAAAATTGCATTTATACCCTAAAAAGTGTTTGATTAAACGATGATTTCAAGTACACACAAACTGTGCTTTGACCAGAAACTTGGTACGCCTCTTAAGTTTGAACCGAAACCAGAAGTTAGCAGTCTATAAACTTAGATTGAAAAGCACCAAACTCATTCTGTATCAAGTCCATAGCTGTCAATTCCTTTCACTCACTTTCCCTATTTATTTGTTTCATTTATTTTTAAATTGTTTCATCCATATTTCAGTAAAAATATTCTAAATTGGAGGGAATTAATTGAATACTTGCGACTAGGCAAAGAACAAAAGTAGCGGCTGCCATCCGAAACAGGGTGACTAAATCATAATAATAATGAAGTCCTTCAAGAGCACAAAATGCATTAAGTAATTGCTAAAATATTTCCTACCAAATCAAGATGCAGCCTTTATACAATTATTTATGAAAAAGAAATCTCTATTAATGTATTTGATTAATTTCTATTGAACTAATTTCATTATTATTGAACTAATTTCAACAAATTAAACAAAAATGACTTCTTACTTTTTGAGTTAAAAAAAAATGTGGCAACTGTTCCAAAAAAGTGGTTGCTAAGGATATTGTTACTATCGGCCACTGGCGACTAAAGAACTTCCCCAGTTTTGCCCTTTATTGCCTGTCTGTGTGAGTATTTATTAAATAATCTCAACCCATTCATTCTCGTATCATTCATTAACAACAAGTGAGATTTTTTTTGTAAAGCAGCAGAACATTTAAATCTGCTACAATGCGTCTCAACGCAAAAGTCCATTCACGTAAAGAATACGAGTGATAGTAAGTAAGGAAAGCGAGGGAATATTTTTTTCCCTCAGTACTTCGTAACAATAGGGTGAGGTTTCCTACAATCCGAAATAGAAATAGGGTAGTGGGTTCGCCTAAGGAAAAAATCCCATAGAATAACTGATACGCTCTAATAATCTCATCAAAAACTCTAATTTTCAGCAATTTATTTTGGCGCAGGAAGCATTTCCAATGTGCAACAAGTGTAGCAGAGAAATAAATATCTTTAATACCGATTACAGTATTTTGCTTGAGATTATTATGACACTGAACGGATCTTGCATAAAAGCAAAACACCATTTACGTGATATTGTTTGTAAAGCTTTGTTCGAGAGAAGAAACACGTGTTGCACTTGATATTGTTTTGCGTTTTCCCCTAGGCTCTTAAAAGCCTTCAGAATAACAAACAAGCGTTTAAATGAGTTAGAAAATAAATGTTTATTTTTTTTATTTTTTTTTTTTACAACAAAGAAAAATATTCATGAGCACGCATATTTAAGAAAAATATTAGTCAATAGCAGCCGGTCCCGAACTTGTTCGGGTTGAAAAATTATCTATCCTAAATAAATATCGTGCAGGTACTTTTTATTTTAAAACATCATGGTTCACGCGAATATTAGTCATGAAAAATATTAGTCACTTGCGGCCGCTCCCGAACTTGTTCGAGTGAAAAAAAAATAGCTATCTTAAATTAATATCGTGCACGGCACTGTTTATTTTAAAACATCATGTTAGACAATTTTTTTTTTTCATTTTTGTGAGATTTTAAAACATTGATTCCCCTTATTTCCTGATAAGGAGAGAACAATATGTAATTGCCCATAACTAAGGCAATGTTCCGTATGTATTGCTGATTGCTGTACTGCGTAATATTACTCGTTTGACTAATCTTTACTCAAAATAAAGCTGAAAGTCTCTCTGTCCGGATCTCTGTCTGTCAGGATCTCAGTGACGCGCATAGCGCCTGGACCGTTCGGCCGATTTTCATGAAATTTGGCACAGAATTAGTTTGTAGCATGGGAGTGTGCACCTTGAAGCGATTTTTCGAAAATTCGATGTGGTTCTTTTTCTATTCCAATTTTAAGAACAAAATCATCATAAGATGGACGAGTAAATTACGAAATTATCATAACGTGGAACCATAACATGGGTACAAGCCAATTGGCGAGAAAATTCACCATACATTATGTACATTTGTAAATACGTAGGCGAACTAAAAGATCTTTTAATTTTTCTATTGCAGGCAAAGCCGTGCGGGTGCTACTAGTAGACTAATAATACAAATATTAGTCTATGGTTCGACCTTTGGATTTTTTTGATGGTCATGGCAAAGGAAATTATTGTTCAGTGTTTATTATCTTGAGTTAAGTTTTGGAAATGGGATGTAATAAAATTACTTGACTACGAAATGATATTAAACTTGATTATAATAATGTTTAATTAATTGGTATTATGAGCAGGACTTAGTTTTTACTAAAGGAAGTACAGGAGCCCGATAATCCCCAAAACGTGTTTTCACTCGTGAATAGCCTGAATTTAGTCTAACATGTTAAAATTATAATTAAATTGAAAATAAGTGATGGGTTTGAGTTTCTGTGAGCTAATATGCCAAGTTAGCCCTGATTATAAACCAAAGCCAATAAGGAAATCTAGAGTAATCTTGTATCGAAATTATATCATAGATTTTGAAATTCTAAGTGGCTTTTTTTAAATCGAGAAAATTGCAGACATTCTAAACATATTCTTGGTTTCCTGTTTCAAGAAACATTGAAAAAAGTCGCTAATAAAAATCGAAATGTAGTATCTTTGAGATTAAACGCTGATGAAAGTTGGAAATTGATATACAGTGGCTCCCAAAAGTGTTCGTACACCTTGAAATTTTGTAGTAAAACCAAAATAACGCAAAACTGAAATCGAATATGAAGTCCAATTTTTTTTCACACCATTCCTATGCCATTCTGAATAAAACCCAGTAGTTTTTATCAGAATGTTGCCAGATTTTGTTTTTGAAATTTGTCAAAGAACGAAGAGACAGAGAAAAAATACGCCACAAAAGTCATCGTACACTGAAATATTTTCGAATAAGTTCGTAATTAAAATTATCATATGTGGTTTTTTTGTTATTTTTGCATTGAAATAACACTGTAAAATCATTTGCCTTTAACTTTTTGTTTATTTATTCCCCAATATTCTGCATATTATTTTAAAATGGCAGGTATGCGTAGAAAACAACAAACACGATTCGAAATTTGATTTTTTCCCCTCACAGTAGCCGTAAATTGGTTTGAAATGTCTCTAAATTAGTTAAGTTATACCATTCTATAGTGAAGTGCCTGATAAAATGCTTTAAAAACAAGAATTGGATCGAAAAAAAGGTAAGAAAAGGCCAACTGGCAAAGTTAACAAAGCGTGATCGGAGGTTTACAGTTAAAAAAAATATGAAAAATACACATTTCAGAACTGAAAAAGTTTCTGCAGAAGTGAATGAAACATTTTACGTTTAATTTTCACCTAAAATTGTTCGCCAACTTCTCTGATTAGCTGGAGTAAATGGGATCTCTTCCAGCAAAAATTTTCTCATTCGTGCGAAAAACAGTAAGCTTACGCTTTCCTTCGTAAAATCAATGATAAATAAGCTCAAAACGTTTTGGAGCAACGTCTTATTTATAGAAGAAAATAAATTTAACAATTTGGGTTAAATTGTGGTATAATTGTACATGGAATAAAAAAATGAGGAATTTAATCTTAAGAACTTAGTTGAATCAGTTAATCAGGATGGTGAAGTTGTTTTTGTGTGAGGGTGCATATCAGCATCAGGACTTGGAAATTTGGAATTTTTTGATGAAATAATGAATCATGCTGTTCATTTAAATATTTTAAAAAACAATTTTAAACTATGTGCCCAAAATTTGGTAATTGGGAACAACTTTGTTTTTTTTATCAAGATAACGATAAGAATCACACGTTTGCGTTTGGTGCCTCAAAAATTGTCCTTAAGCTTAGAAATATCTCCTCAATCGCCAGACTTAAACTTAATGGAACATATTTGGAGATATCTGGTGGTTAGATTACGAAAATACACCATTAAAACAAAAAGCGAACTAGAAACGGTAAGGCTCGAAGTGCGGCTAAACGTTTACTCAGAAATTGCACAAAAAAAGAAAGAAAAAACAATGAAATCTATTCCCAGACGTTTAAAAGCTTTTGTTGATACTGCATGATATTCTACTAAATAATAACTTGGTAAAAAGTTATATTATTTACTAATTTTTTGACATTTTTTTAAAATGTACGAAGACTTTTGTGAGATAAAATTTCCGGCACTTTTTGGTTTTTGATTTTTAAAAAATTAAGTTTTAATGTTTTATTAAAAATTTTCGTGTGGTTTTGTTAAAAATAGATCATAGATCGTATAGTAAAATACCTATTTCGAAATATTAATTCTAACGAATGGATAAGGGCCTATTTCATTGAAAGTCGTAGGTGTACGAACACTTTTGGGAGCCACTGTAGATTCAAAATAACTTTATTTTCAATATTATTATAAGTTAGGCTTCAATGTGAAGTATTGCATAGCAATAGTTCTTACTTTGTTGCTTTTTTTTAAACTAAATATTATTTCGGAAGAATATTTTTGTTGTAATTCATTTGTATAGTTTGTTTCCCATATTTTTGTCTATGTAAGTGCATGAATGCAAAATATTCCTATTTAAAAAGTTAATTGATATGATAATATATATAAATAAAACTTCATAATGTTTAGCAAGTTAGAGAGGATGAATTGGAAGTCGCTTTTAAATTAACTTCCAATTTTTTTCCATATGAGACACGTTTCGCTTTTAAAGTTTTTTTTTTGACTTTTAAAAAGGTATTTTTGAAATCGGTTGTACCTAAAACAATCAAGAGAGATATGCGACTGCTGTTAGAGAAAATCGATGCAGACATACGGAAAAGTAATCTCGTTTAGGATAAGTTTCGTGCTTTAAGTTCCAAATCACCTTTTCTCGCTTAATATATATTTTTTTCTCAAATCTAACATCTTAGCAGTTAGTTAGCTCTAAAGATATTTTTAGTTAAGACAGTTAATACGAAGATTTTTGGGAATAAAAACTTTTAACAAGCAACATAAATTACTAAAACACAACAAAGTTTAATGAAAGGACAACAAAGGACACTTTCTGTACAGGGCCTGATTACCGCACAGGCCCACTAGGCCTGGACCTGGGGCCTCTCTTCCTAAGGAGCCCTACATTACTTAAAGAGTTACGCATAGCATTTGTGAAAAATACCCAAATTTTTTAAATAATAGTTAAAAAATAATGACTTGTTAATCCAAAAAAAAAAAAAGAAAATTAGTTTGAATTTTGACCTTTTGAATTAAATTTATGTTTTTTGCAATCACGAGTGTGTGTGTGTGTATGTAGGCGTGAGTGTAGGGTATATGTGTTTGTGTGTAGGGGTATGTGTATGTGTGCGTAGGCATGTGTTTGTGTTGTTTTAGGGTTGTGTCTGTATGCAGGTATGAGTGTGTGGGTAGTTGTGTGTATGAGTGCTTGTGTGTGTGTGGGGGGGATGTGTATGTGTGTGTAGGCATATGTGTTTGGGTCTGTGTGTATGCATGAGTGTGTGGGTAGTTGTGTGTATGCATGAATGTGTGGGTAGTTGTGTGTAGGTGTGTGTATGTGTAGGCGTCTGTATGTATGCGTGTGTATGTGTTTGTGTGTACGTGTGTGTATGTGTTTGTGTGTACGTGTGTGTATGTATGCGTGTAAGTAGGATATTGATGCAACCTTGAGACGGCTTTCGTAATAGGAGCAGCATCGTGAGGAGCCGGTCGACGGTGATGCTGCAGAAGGTACTGGTGGGAAAATAAAATGATAGCTCGCCAAAAACAGTCAAATGAAAGCAATAAGCAATCGTGATTGCTGAAAAAAACTTTCTTGAAGACTAATTTTTATTCATTCTGTCAGTAGGGAATTTACTATGTCCCAATTAAGATACCCCGAAGGAGATTTATAAATGATTTACATAGTTCTGTGATAGAAAAAGGGGCCCTCAAACCAGTAAATGAACCACTGTATTCCGCTGTAGAGCCTTCAGCGGCCACCCAAATTATTGTGGGAATAAGGCCTCACTTTTTATTAGTGCCCCTGTTTTAGTTAACCCTGCTTCTGTAATGAAAATTTAAAGAAACGATTTTAAAGGAAAAGAATGTTAAAAGAAGAAGTTTTATGTAGAAATTTGAAACAATGCATATTTGCTTAAATCTGTTGAATGGTTCCACTAATGTTAATGTAAATGGAATTGTTTTAAAACTATTGTCTAACTATTAAAGTAGAAGTTTTTAAATGTACTGTTCATTGCAATCTGAATTAATTATCTTGATCCCCTCTAAAATCTTTAAACTGTTATACTCGTAGTTTGAACTTTGCGTATTTTGAAGTTGATGATCAAGACCGACTGCATAAAAATGAGTTCTAATGATTCAATCAAATCATTTACGTTTTTTGAGCATGCTGAGATTGAAAATTTTTTTAAAAGAAGACGCCGCTTCATTAGAGCCTCCCTGTTTCGCCAACAGACATAACCTTCACCCAAACGAGAGGTTATGGCATGGATTCCTTTAGGCCCTCCAGTCACATTCTAGAAAGAACAAACTTGTTTCTTTTCCATAATGGATGAACTTGAAACTATTTTTGTGAATGAACTTTAAACCTTTTGATAAGTTCTTTGTGTGTAAAAAGCTACTCATGTAGCAATTCACGGGGGATAGTACCATCCATCAAATTTTCTTGATCCTCTGCAGATCTTTTAGTGCCGGAAATTAGCTGGCAGTCAACTTTCGCAATCAACTCTTCTAAGATTTTGATGGGATGTTTTCGGAAATGTAGGAATACTTGTTTTGATGTTAGAAAACCTTATTCAACCGTGCTAAAGTAGCTACTCTAATGTACTACTCATTGCTGTTTTTTTGTGAAATGATTAGGGGAAATGTGTCATTAATGTTGATCTAACTTGAACGGAACAATAACTTTACTTATAACAAATAAAGTTGCACGCGTGCAACTTTATTTGCGTAGGGGTGGTGCGTAACAATGGTGTCGTTTCCGAAATTTTAAATTTATTTTTATCGGAAAAAACATGTTTAAAAACATACGATCCGACCATCTTTTGAATAATTTGACCAAGTATAATATTAAAAAAAATATTTTAATCGGTGCGCTTTCATTTTTTACACTTCTGCACATGACATCACAAGTGATGAAATACCATTCACTGATGCAATTAGCGCAGAGAGCAATATATCGCTTCTTTACACTTATGTAGTGACGACGATATGGTTGAGACTCGAGCGCAGCTAGAAATACCTTCTGGAAAGCTTTTCTTGATTAAAAATACCCTCTGGAGAGTTTTTTTTTTTGATCAAAAAACCTTCTGAAGGGGTTTTTTTGATCAGAAATACCTTCTGAAGGGGATTTTTGATCAAAAATACCTTCCGAAAGGGTTTTTTTTTTGATCAAAACAGCCCTTTCCTATGCACTAACTACTGTATTAGAATTTGCATTTATTTTAAAACCAATGCCTTTGGAGGTTGTTTTCCCCCCTCCCCTTCGCTGCGTCACTGGGTTGATAGCAAGCGTAGAGCGCGATATTTAATTCGCTTCTGAATTATCATAACCTGGAAACGCGGTAGACAGCAAGCGTAAACATGCAGCGCGCCAGTGGAGTAGCGTTAAAGTACATCACTAGTGACGATATAAAGACCACGCCTGGTTTGAAAAATCGGACATTAAAAAAATTACTTAAAAATTAAACGTTTTGAAAGTAAAAGTTTTTCCTTGCTCCACGTTATTTTTTTTTTGCTCATACTATCAACTTCAGTGACTAAAAGTAGAGCATTTGACTGATGGTAACAACCCCATTAATTCTTACTGCTAATACATTTTGCTCTTAACTTCATTTCAGGTTTTCCTAGGGTATGGCAGTATAAACACTGTCCAGAGCAGGGGTGGATACATAATACCATTTTAGGGGGGAAGGGGTCATGCTGAAAAATGAACCCCACTCCCCACCCTATAAACGAACAACCTACGGCTTCGAGGGCGAAACACTTCTTAAACTTTTTGGGTGCCAATAAAAAGCATCACATTTGCCAGGAATAAGGTACATAATAGAACATAAACGTTACTAATTTTATAAGCAATGAAAAGAAGTCGTATTTCAAATATTACATTTCAAAAGTCACTAATGAATTGAAAAGATTATTGAAATCGTTGGTTTAGGGGCTGAGAAAGTAAGGAATCATGACTCCCATGACCCTGTTTCCACCCTTGGTCCAGAGCATTGAAGTGGCCCAGAGTAGACTATAGAACAGATGTTTATCTGTGCAATGATTTAACCTTGCGGAAGTTTTTGAACTTCGTTAGACTTTTTTTTGATGAATGTAAATAAAGAAACGATATTTGCTATTTGTCTTTTTTTATGTTTCGGTACACCTTGATGTTTACATTATTAGCAGTCGAATATAGATGGGGTAAATGACTAGTTAGATTTTTAAACAAAATTGGGCTGTAGTTGAACTGTGATGTTACAGTTCTATTTCAAGGGAGAAACTAATTCTCATGGTGTTAGAACTCAAAAAATTGCATTTTTATAACGGTAAAATTTCATTGAATTTTAACTATGATCTATCTGCATATTTTTGAAATAAATTAGAACATACTGATTTGACCAGTTATGGTCACATTCGCTTAGTTGTGGGCATACTAAAACTATTAATTGTTAATCAGCTAAGGCTCAATTACTTTCAGGTATCAAAGGCATTAAATCAGTGAATCTAAAACAAAAATAACATTAAGGAAAAAAAACCTCCAGGTGCCCTGGAATTTATCATGACAAGTTAGCGACCTCTTACGAGTCCAGTGGACTTCATATGTACGTCACGTATCTTGTTTAAACGCGATCATTTTTCGTTTAAAACACTTTCCTGTAATGCAACGTAAAAAACTAATAGCTTTAATAATCAGAAATGTAATCAAATGGTAACACTGGATTCTATTAAATCTTCACTTCTTCCGTCGAGTTATTAAATTATAATTGTTCCTATTAATGATCTTGGAACTATTAGTACTGCTGTCACGTTTTCACACAGACAATAAAGTAATTAAGTGTGATATGTTTATTTTTAAATCAATTAAATTCGCTTGTGAAAACCACTTCATATTTTACTTCCTTTTGCGAAGTAAAGGAAGTATTGTATTCGTGAAAAAAATTTCACCCAAAAATCGGTCTTAATTTCCATTTTGCCCGCCCCCGAATGAATATTGATTTTTTTTTCAACCCGACCACACGTGGATATATGCCTAAGAACGTATAAACACCCGAAATATTCATTTTGACGATCCCCGAATTAATTACAACGAGTTTTCTCGTGACGACGTATGTGTGTACGTATGTGCGTATGTATCTCGCATAACTCAAAAACGGTATGTCCTAGAAAGTTGAAATTTGATACGTAGACTCCTTGTGGGGTCTAGTTGTGCACCTCCCGTTTTGGTTGCATTTGGATGTTACAAAGGGGGTTTTTTACATCTTTTTTGGGGGAAATCATTGTTAATTTCAATGCAAGCTCAAGTAGTGTTATAATTTGGCAAACACTTGGTGATGTCTTTCTAAAAGCTTACCACTTTTCTCCCACTAATGGCAATTTTAAGTTATCACTCACGATGTATCGCCAGGCTTTTGGTCGCCAAGTTTCATCGCCAACTTGGCGACAAATTTGTCGGGTTTTTGTCTTTTTTTATTTTAAATCTGGTTTCATTTTGTCCAATATTGGCAATATTTAGAGAGTTAACCGTTAAATCACATTAAAATGTAAAATATTGAGAAAATTAATCTGTATAAAATGTTTTTTTGCTTCGGTTCGCAACAAACTTGGAGTAAAAATATTTAAAGTGTTTCTTTGTTTACTCCAAAGCAGTACTATCATTAAATTAGCGTAAAAGAAAGTCATGTGATGCACGTACATTAGCTCGTTTTTATCTATCTTAAACGCAATATTCATGGGTGAGTAACTCTCAGAAGTATCATTTTTTTAAGCTACTTTTTGGGTAAAAATGTTTAATTTCTGTAGCTTTCGGAGTTTCCATAAAACACAATAAAGAATACTTTTGAAACAAGAGAAAATCATCAATTTCAATTAGCTTTATATGCTGACTTATAAATGAGATTATATAATAAACTATTACTTTATTAGTGGATTATATCCAGCAAAATGATTCCAACTTCTATCTTTTATGAATCTACGCCATTTCAAAACATTCATTATTCAAACAACATTTCTGTTCTCCCTAGAGCATCTGATTTTTTTTTAAAAAATAGCCGCATTACATTTAGTAAGCTAATGAAAAATATGCTTTGTAAACCAGGGTTTATCAACTTTTCAGGCTCTGCATCCTGCTTTGAACACTGTTTTGAGGTCATACCTCTCTACCGTCACTGACTCAGTTCCTAAAGCTGGTTATGAAATGAAAATAAAGATACGTTCGTTCACAAAATTTAACATTACTACACGTATTTTTATTTTGAACTTATGATTAGGTCACATGTTACATGAAATCAAAGAATTAAATTCGAATTAATTTGAGGTGATCTAAAGATCTACGTAGGCGAGGTAGGCATGAAAAAACCAGCAGCTTTCTCAACATCGATGCGAAGACTGCCATTGTCTTTGATAACTTTTTTTAACATAGGTTGTAACTGTGACAAAGCTCATCTCGGGTTACTTTCCGCCTTTCTTGTTATTTTTACATTATGCATGCTAACGCTGAAAATCCAGATGCCCTTAGACATGTGAATGAAAGCTATATGAAAACCTTCAAAAAAAAAAAAAAATGCATTGATAAATAAATAAAAATAAAATGAACGATAATGTCGAAAATATTTACATGTGTGAAATTGAGCAAATTATGGCTGGTTTTACTTTTTCATTTCTTTCTTTTTTTTTTTTTTTGAAGACTCACGCCTCCCTTGAAATTTTTCTACGTATCTTAAGGAAGCGTGTCCCCCAGGTCGAGAACCCCATGCAGTAAACTAAGCACGAAAATTTAAATTTTTGTTTAACGGAAATTTATTTTTTAATATGACTTCCGTATAGTAGGAAAAAAAAATAAAGAAGGTGTATTACATGTTTCACGAACACAATTAATATGAAATTAAATACGGAAATACTGAAAAATAAAATTTTTTGAAAGTAGGCTGTTGAGCTGGGAAAGGAGTGTTTGTCAGTCCTGTCCGTATGTTCTCTCCTAAAAAATTTTGCGGGAATAGTCTGGCTAAGAACTTACCACTTTTCTCCCGCTAATGGCAATTTTATGCAATCACGCATAATGTAGGAGTATACAGCCATTGAAATCCTGGCAAGTTAAACCACGAATTCGCTAACAAAGTAACTGATGTAAGTTGAAAATAAAGGTTCGAGAATGCTTTAGAACAGCGGTAAGCAACCCGTCAATCGCTACCGACCGGTCGACCTCAAGCCTGTTTTCAGTTGATCACGATAAAAATCTCTATTATGTTAATTACTAGAAAAATTAATATTATTTTCTGAGGTAAAAAAATAGGCTCAACTTTTTAATCAAAAGCTATTCGAATATTTTCTTATCTTTATAACCGTTTATTTTCCTTTTTATAATCGCTAAAAAGCCACAATTTTTAATTTTTACGAAAAAAAAGTTGCCTTTTGTTTTTGAAAAATTTCTGCAAAAGTTACTATATTGGTTTACAAATGAAACTTGGTATGAATATTAAAACTTTAAAGTAGGAAAACATTGTTGTTGGGGACCAGGATTTTACCAGTGGTCAGCCGCGTAACAAGGAAGAGAGAGGATCAGCCTCTCCTCCGAAGTCGATCTTGGCATTCGCTAAACTTGGAAAGTAGATCGACATTTAGTTTAAGTTGCCTATCGCTGCTCTAGAACATTCAAATTTAAGTAATACTGACCAAAACATCAAGGTAAATCATTGATTACCTTAATTCTTTGATATCACTGACATGCACCGGATACAATGAAGATACGTAGCAAAGTAATCTTATAATCCTCTAGTTTAACACTTTAATTGTCATGCTGTGTTGTCCTTGACCTTCTTTTAGGAGCTACGGAGATTAACCGAGAATATAGTGCCCTTCATCAAAGCGCGTTCACCCGTGTTAAAAAGACTTTAAGCAGTGAACCGTCTGAAAGAGTTTAATACCTCATTAACTATTGTTAATAGAGTTTTGTTTAGATTTTCATTTCCGAATTTAAGAATAACACCTTAATTAGATTTTGCGTCAGATATAGTATTTTATTTTCTTAAACTAACCTGTTCGTTAATCTACTGTGTCACACGCGATGTTCCGACAGCCCGTTAATCACAGCCAGAGACTGCAGTTTAGTCCTTGTTATGAACTCATCAGTCTGGAATAGTGAATATCCAAGCTGGAGGCAGATGTCATTTCATTAAAGCTGAGAGAGTCAACAAACTGGTAGATAAAATAAATTTATCTCACCAGCGAGATTCCACAGCCATAGTGCGGTTCAACTCGTAAATTAAAGGCAAAACTTGGATCTCAAGCAGTAAGTTACCACACTTAAGCGAGGGGAAAACTGAAACAACACGCAGCCCGGTTATCACATCCAGAGACTGCAGTTTCGTCCTGCAGGACGACTGTCTTTAGGACGAAACTGCAATATCTGGATATGAAAACCGAGGTGTCGGTTTACTACGTGTGGTTCCGAATTAACCCTTCCTTAAGGGTGGTAACTTATTGCTTAACTGTCTGTTATTCGAATGATATATATATATATATATATATATATATATATATATATATATATATATATATATATATATATATATATATATATATATATATATATATATATATATATATATATAAGGGGGTTTAAGTGTTGTAATTGAAACAAACAAAAATTTGCAAATCCTCATAAATGAATTGAAATTTACAGACATGAGATTCATAACAAAGTAAATAAATGAACAAAAAAGGAAGGAAAAAGGATTAGGAAAAAAAATTGAATGTCAGCTTAGTTAATTAGTGAAAAACCACGCATTTAGAGGTGTTATATCTCGATCTGTAGCTGGGTCATAATAGTTTCTCATTAAAAAAAACGCAATGTTCCTCATAATGTGTTCGCAAAGTGATCTTCTTTACGATTAAACAACCAAAAGTTAAACAGAATTTTTGAGATTCATTCCTGAATGTATTAAATTGCTATACAGTCAAGAGTTAAACTTTCGTTTTGTTCGTATATTCTACGTAAGGAATAATTAAATTTACATTATTTTAAGCTCTTTCTATCATTAGTCTTTAAAGGTTAATCAGAATGCAATCGTAGAGAGAAGTGGAAAGCCGTAAGAATATTAATTATTTAAATGATACTTAAGCTGTTTCTTGAAAATAAAGAAAAACAAAGTTTTAAACTAACTACAAATAATTTAAAGATAACGTAAAACAGTTCTTCATGACCTGAATATATTATGGATTACTATCTACCTTTCTTAACGCATAGTTTTCAAATTTTTATGCACAAACTTGATTTTAACTTAAGGTTAGCAAACTAATATTCGCTAGACGTGAGACTATGCCATGTGTAAACTTCCTACAAGAGCTCATTTAAAAGGATAACGCTATAATTCGGTTGTCCATTTTCGACTGTCTTAAATATATTATATTTAAGTAGACGTGCAGCGCCTATTTATTTGCAGCTTTTCTTTTTTGCTTGTCTCACACGTGTCACATGAACATGTAGTTAGTATTGTCTGGTTTTGTTTTGAAGCTGTTTTGTGCACTTTTATCTCTTTTCATTTTACATTTGCAGTTGCATGTAAGATTTATTTTAAAATATTACAAGTATTATCATGCGAATAATAATTTTTTCAATACAAGTATAATTGAGATAGTGAAATAATATTTTACCTACGAAGTTGTACTTTTTTCGAGGTATGGAACGGTAATTTTAAACTAAAATATGGAAGGGTAAAAAAATTTACTTGGATTGAAGTTGTGGTTATTAGAAGTAGATTATTTCTGTTCTTTTTCAAGTGCATCAAATCTTGTAGTATTTAGAACATTATTAATCGCGGTTTTGCTCAGTTCGAATAAATAGCATCTGTGGAGATGATTTTTAAGATCAAAAACTTTTGAACCTTTCGTGATTGCAGTTTACATTTGCACGTCACGCAATTCATTTTGCATTAATTGTCAGAGAAATGCCTTTCATTTTATTCTGTTGTTCTCCAGATTGTTTTGTTCCTCAACACATGTTAAAAATTTTCTGTCAAAAAAACAAAAAGCTAGTGTCCAACTGAGGCAGTGAGAAGCAAAGCGATGTCAGTGGACATTTTCAAGTTTAGAGTAAAACGTGTTTGAAGATAACGTCCTAGGAAGGCTTTTATTGATTATTTTTCTAAATGATGCTGTACAGCAGCAGCTACCAGGGGTACCAGTACCATCTCTTGCCCCAAGACAGAGGAGAGGTCCACCTAGCATTTGTACTGGTCATCTCCAAATTTTTAATTTGGACACTTACATCCCGTTGATTCTCACTGGCTCAATTCAGTGTCGGAGTTACTACTTGTAGTGCTGATGTTAAACGAACATATAATTTCAAAAAGTTGTAACTGAATGAAAAAAAAAAAAAAAAAAAAAAAAAACTGAATTCATTAACCTGAAAATGTTTACGTTAATATTGGACAACATATTTTTTGCACTTATATTTTATCCTATTGCAAAACATTGCCAAGTTTTACATTATTTTTATCTTCCGAGAAAAGTAAATTTCGAGTTAATAAAAAATTTGAAAATTGTTGTGGAATTTCAACTTTTGTTTTAACACCGTTATTTTCCCTTTTTATTTTAACCTTTCATACATTTCGTACCTTCGCGGCCAATAAAGTTGCATCAGTTGACGTTTAATTACCCTTCTTTTCAAAAGCAAAGTGAAACGCTTCTAGGACAACGAACTCTGAACATAGACGCGATTTTTATCTGCAACTCGTTATTTACTGTGTAATTGTGTATGTAGCTCAGCCTCTCCTATTTGTTGGTGAAGTGCAAATAGTCACGCCATTGTATGACTTTCAATAGCTTCTTTCCGTGAAGTTTTGGAGAAGATATGTTTGCTGCATATATAAAAGAAATGGAAAAAAAAGGGAGATTTGAAATGAACTGACTTGTTAAAATCATTTGCAAAGAATCAAAGAATAAACTTTGTAAAATGCATTTATAACGTTAGCAATGAAGTTAACAAGAGAAAAACTCCGTAAAAGTATTTTAAGAACCATAACGTAAAAAGTAGGAAACTGATCAAGTTAGAAAAAGGATTTTTTTTAATGCTGGTGCAAAGTCTATTTTTTACTGCGCATAAATTAGGATTTTTATTTCAATAAATTTAAAAATATTGCCAGTTGCTGATAGATGTATGTTTTGTGCTTTGTGGTACAGTTGAGGTAAATTTAGAGTAGGGGAACATGGAGCAAAATGAAATAGCGGGGCAAAGTGAAATGATGAAATATTTATTCTGCTTTTAGCTCCATCTATCTGGTATTATTTTAAGTATATAGTTATAAATATAGTCTATTAAAGTCAGGAAAAAAATACCGCCGAAGATGAAAGCATTTGATAATACAGGTAATTTTTAAAAAGTGATATTCATATTGTAATATTTTGTTATTAGTCAAAAATTATTTTTGTTACTATAAAATGATAACGTTCTTGTTATTAACATTTTGAATATTAATTGATGCCTCCTAATATTCAATGCAGTATTATTTTAGTTAATATTAAGCTTATTTGAATTTTAAATAAATTTTACAATTAGTCAAGTACGTGTGGGGCAAAGTGAAATAGTTTTTTTCATTTACTCACTCAATCATTTAATATGAATCACTTACATTTTCATTTATTAACTCATTTGCATTCTTTCACTTATTAATTCACTTATTTATTCATTTATTCACCTATTTTCGTCTTCAGTCATTCTTTTACTCGCTCATTTATTTTTCCTTATATATTAATTGATTTATTCATTTAATTATTTGCTTCTTGTTTCATTATCTTTTCATTTATTTAATTAACCTTTCATTTACTAATTCTTTTGATCAAAAATATGTTTCATAATTGAATAGTAATATTTCTTTCAAAAAATATTTTATTTTTTACTTTGCCCCATGGAAAAAAGGGGAGAAATTCCCCTCCCCCCCTTTTTTTTTTGAAGACTCAAATTTAACACTTTAAACATTAATCGGGATCTTTTAATATTCGGTACGTACTTATTTAGCTAATATTAAGCTTATTTGTATTTTTAATATTTTCCACAATTAGTCAAGTGTATGCGGGGCAAAGTGAAATAGTTCATTTCGTTTACTTATTCAGTCATTTACTAAATCACTTAACTATTCATTGATTAAATAATTTATTTACATTCCTTTACATAATAATTAACTTATTAATTCATTTATTCGCTTAGTTTCTTATTCAGTCAATGTTTTATTTACACTCATAAATTTTCCCTCATGTATTAGTTAAATAACTTACTTATTTATTAGTTAAATGTTTCATTATCTTTTCATTTATTTAATTATCCTTTTATTTGCTCTTTAATTGATTCAAAAATATTTTTGACAATCGAATAGAAAATGTTTCATTTTCCGCTTTGCCCCATGGGAAAAAGAAGAACATTTTCCACTTTTTTTTTTGAAGTCTCGATTTTACTGCCAAAAATTAAAAATAATGTTTCGATGCAAGTTTTATCATAAAATATAATGTTCTTTCTTTATATACTGTAACTTTCAAAACAAATTTTCAATTTGTTTACTTTGAAAAAGCTTATTCATCTTAATCAGTTCACTTTGCCCCACATTCTTCTACGTGCCTTTTCTCCACAATAAAAGCTAAATATTAATCAGATTTTTATAAATATTTATTTACTAGCAGTACACGCACAGCGATGCCCGTGCTAAAAATTTAATGGAAGTCCGTTGAATGAAAAAAACTGACGCCCCCTCCCTCTCTGATGTGAAATGATCGTTTTTCTTTGAATAAAACGCGTACACACCTTTAAAAAAAAAACTATTTAAGTTTCTTTGGAATTTAAAACTTTTCGTCAAATTTTTAAATTAGATTTACAGTTGCTTTAAAACTCTATTTAGCGAGTGAAGCGGTTTTTTTACTACAATTTAAAAAATTTCGCCAAATAAACAAAAAAGGACATCAAATAATATCTTTTAAATGTAAAAATAATTCCGCAGCTCTATTGTTTATCGCTAAACTTGCCCAACAACCACACTATCATAATCCATCAGTCTAAAAAAAAAAAAAGAAAAACATCCCGTGGAACATTCAAAAATCATCGTCAGAAAAAAAGAAGAAAATGTCGTACATTTCACTTCGATAAAAACAAATCAAAACTTTCTTTTCTTTCAAAACAATGAATTACATTAACGGTTGCCTTAAAACAATAATACTAGACTGAACCTGCTCAGCGCCTAACGTGCCAAGCGACCACGCTACCGGAACCCAGCCCTTTTGCGAGTGAAGAGGATGTTTTTTCTTTGGCAATAATAAATGTTTCGTCAAACAAACAAAAAGGTATAAAATCACATTAACAGTAGCTTTCAAATCTTTACATATTAAGAGCTGCGTTGCCCGGCTTTGCCCGGTCTACCTTGAGAACACAAATTGTGTGAAGTGACATATATTCAACAATTAATTAAAAGGATAACTTAATAACTTAAAGAATAACTTAAATAAAAGAAGAAAAAAAAACACCATGCAAAATTATCCTTCCAAACAATGACGACAGATATTAAAATACTTTTAAGAAATTAAAATGCGAAAGATGGATTTTAAAAGCGTAACCAAGGAAACATGAAATAGAATAAGTTTAAGGAATCATATGCAAAATACGGAAATGAACAATGGATTCAAAAAGCGTAACCATGGAAACGCGAAAATAAATGGTTGAAAACCTGAACCAAAATGACGTATTTCGAAATTGATTTAAAAACGATAGTAACTTTTTTTCCTTTGAAGATAGAAGCTAACTTTTTCGACCAAAGGTCGAGAGAGAACTGGAGTAAAAAATCTCGCTTTTTCCAATGCTGTCAAAAAGAAAACTGTGGGACAATTCCTTCACTTTTTATTGATAGATTTAATGAAGAAAGTAGTACTTAAATTTCAGCTAAGCCTAAAAAAGTTCGAGCTAAAAACACAAAATTACTCCCGCCGTAATTAAGTTATAGAGCATTGAAATAAATTGTTTAGAACTCAGAAAATTTTACCCTTTTTAACGATATAAAATATTAATATGTGCAAGTAATTTTTCACCCCTTTAGTAGCCAATAATAGGCAATTTACGTGAAATTTGGGCTTAAATTGGAATAAAAAAAGAACTATTTATCGAATTTTTTCGAATTATAGCCTATGTTACTCAGTAAGAAAGCACCTTTCATATAGTGAAAGAATTTTTCGAATAGGTGCAGTGGTTCCAGAGATTACCTCGAACATATAAACACACAAAAATCCGCCCTCTCTCTTTATAATATTAGTAAAGATTTGATAAACTGTGAAATTAAACAAGTGCATTTTTTAATATTATAGCAGAATATATAACTCAATAAGATGTACTTACTTATTATTATTTCTGAAATATTGTTTAATCACTGATTACCAACATCAAATTTCGATAGATAAAAACTCCCAACATTTCAGACATGATATTAAACCAGTAGCCCCAACCTTTTTCGGCCCATCCACCCCCTCTACATGATGAATTCCACTACAGGTAGCGATTTGGACTAAAAAAAGTGGGGGAAGGGAGGGGGAAAAAAAGGACGACAACTAAAAGTCAAAGGATTCTTAGCGGCAGCAAAAAAAAAAAAAAAAAAAAAGAGGGGGGGGGGGGGAGTACAACATTTTGCTTGGGCTGTTTTGAGAGCAAATGAGTGTTAATTGATGTAAATTTAAAAACCTAACTCACGTTTTTGTTAAGATTTTGATGAATTTTGCACACAATAACTTTTCCTGAAGAAACAACGTAGACATGATTTTGGCGTATATTACTTACTCCAAAGTATTTTGAAATGTTATAAACACTTTTGGTAATAATTTCATTGAACAAGTATGACTTGTTTAAATAAAACAATTGATTTACTAATATCTAAACGTTAATGCTTGTGCGACACAATGTTTCATAAATAGATATACAAAGTAAAAAAAAATGTTATATTCTGAAAATTTTGACCGTTCTGCTTTTTTTTTTTAAAATATAATTTCTAGTTTTGGTTCCAAAATTGAAAAAAAATGAATAAATAAACCATAAAGGGGGCGGGTTGCCCCCCTTGCCCCCTCCCCCCCAAATCGTTGCTACTGACTGGCACCCATCGCCTCCTCTCCCTGTTTCTCTCTTCTTGGAAACGCCATACGTTGCCGCTACTATGCATCGATATTATCGAAAATATATTAGTCTAATTTTAATTTGAAGTAGGCAATTAAAGGCCAGTAAGACACAACAGTTGTTATACTTCAGATCTAGAAACTCCGTATGTTAACAGGTTATTAAGCTTATCACAGCTCCAAAACAAAATGAATCTCAAATCCAATTAGCAATTTCTAACTTTGTTACGTCCTCAAATCTTGATTCCATGTCAGATTTTAACTGGTCAAGGTGATGATGAGAAATTAGAATTTCAGGGGGGGGGGGGCTTAGGGACGTTCAGGAATCTTGTTATCTGCCACCGAACATTTTTTAAGGGTCGGAAACTGAACAAGTTCACCTGTTATTTCGCCATATTTTAACTACGTTCTTAAACACACAGTTGGCTTAAGTAAAAATTCAATGCAAATTTTTTTTGAATTCTTTGTTCTTTCTTTATGTATAGTAATTTTCAAAGCAAATTTTCGATTTGTTCATTCTAAAAAAAATTATCTTAACTACTTCATTTTGCCTTACATTGCCTCACGTCCTATCTGACTAATTGTCTATCCACTTAGAAAATGATGAAGCTGCTATGGAAATAGAAAACCTCTACTGTTTGGATGTTACTGCGACTGTTTCTTTACGAAAAAAACCCCTCTTGATTTGCAGCATTTTACTGACAAAACTATTAGAAGATAATTTTAAAACAGTTTCAAAAAGCATCGTTGGTTCAATTTTTTTTTTTTTTTTTTTTGAAAAAGCAATTTTAATGCAGTCAGAATTTATTCGTCTTTGACGAGCAAGAAAAGAAACATTCTACGGTTGACCTCTTATTGGAATGAGCCGTTTTAGTGTTCAGTGAACCGTGGCGGCTCACTTGCAAGAACGTTTCTTCCTTTTTTTCTTTTTAAAGACAATTAAAAGAATCTTCGGATTTTTTTAATACTTGCTGCTTATAGATATCTATTTCCGGAATTAATGGTAGAAAAACCAGATGATTTAACATCTCTAGAGTAAAAGAAAGGTCGAAGCAGATAACTGCTTAAAATATTTCAGGATTAAGCTGACGGTAGATTTACAAAAGATTTAATGTGTTTCTGTTGTTGCACTCTAATTAGGTTTGACACAATGTTTTATTACCAGTTAAAAAGGATCATCTTAAAATTTCCCCCATCTCGGGTCAGTTATGTCTATTAAAAATTCTCAAAAGCTTCAGAAAAAAAAGTATAAGCGGCATTCTTGTATGAATTATAAATGTAAGTAATGTAGTACCGGATCACTAAGAAATAAAACGTCAAAAAAGCACAAATGGCAGAATCTGCAATTTGTGCTTTTTGACGTTGTTATTTCTTGTTTTACTTTATAGCACAAAAGTATTTATTTATCGTACTAGATACGGGCGCTTATATGCAAAATTTTAAGGGGGGGGGGTCAGATATTTTCCCTAAAGTTTAGCAGGATATTTCCCTTGGAAACCGATTTCAATACAGATTAGAGTTATTAAAATTTGAAAATTTTAATAACTCATTGATTAATGGCTGGAGAAGATATGTTTTTACATTTTTTCGATGAATAAAGTACTAAAAGCAAGGCAGTTCTAATTTATAGAGGGGAGGGGGGCTTGAGCCCCCACTTCCCCCCCCCCTCATATGGACGCCCATGGTACCAGATCACGTTTGCTATTTCAAACAGTAAAATCTAATATGAGATGCAAAGTGACCAATCTTAGTTGGAAGTGCAAATGAGATTGCTAAGCCTCTTTATAAATCTAATTAAATAATTATCTTCGTACTTTTAATTACATGACGTTATCAAAAGTGCAAAAAAAAAAAAAAAAAAGTTTCGAAAACAGACTTTAATAGTATTTGGACTTTTAATTGCTGTGCCTCATCTTACTTTTCACATTTTATGCCCAAAATCGAGACAGTTTTTACAAAACCAGATTATTAATAATGAACATTTAATGCTCATATTTTTTTTAATTATGAAAATTTAACAACAATAATAATAATCTAACTTACACAGTGTGTTTTTCTTGAGTATAATAAAAAGGAAATTTATAACAATATTATGCAATGAATAATCTGTATGAATAGTTAAATTAAGGCTTCCATCTTTTTACCCCAAGTACTCCCCATTAATAATCCCTCAGTAATAATGTAACACCTTGTTCAATAAATTTGACCCCCTTTCCCCCATTTATCACGAAGCGTCACAGTTCATCTTATCCCTTTTCTTCACTCATATGTCACGTTGTAATTTCATCAGCACACTCTTTTCATCAACACACCTAAGCCACAACCCTCTCTCTCTACAACAACACACCTTCCCTCGCCTTGGTCACAAACTGTACCAATTTCACGAAACCCCGTCTCCCTTAAAGCGTGACGTCATTTGTGGACAGCCCTTGTTTAAAACTCTGCTCTGATGATCTGATTATTTTATTAAAAAACACAAACCAACATTGCAGATGGAAAATGTTTGCAGATGCATGCAAAAACTCATCTTTAATGCATCCAACAGCGCCCTTTGTTTTCTGAGTGGGACACGGATGACAGTTCGTCATAAATCTTTTTTCGGTTCGATTCACGTGATTAAGGCGCGGATCGATTGTGTACCATATCTTCATTAAGCTAATGAGTGGCAATTGTGTAACGGGGCCAAGCAAGATCGTTCCAAACTCTCTGGAATTATAAAGAACATTTTTGAAAAAATCCTTTTTTGGAAGCTTTCCAAAGCATTTCTTTGGTTCATTTATTTGAAAAAATGAGTTTGATAAAGAGTTCTTCATTCCTTAAATTACTCGCATAACTATTGTTCAAAATTGTGACTCAACATTTTCATGGGAGTGAGAAAAGAAAAGTTAATTCTTTTTAAAGCTTTCCAAAACATTTGTTTGATTCATTCATTTAATAAAATAAGTTTGATTATAAGTATACAGTCTGTAAATTATTTGCATAACTATTATTCGAAATTGTAATTGAAAGTTTTCATCGTTGTGAGATGAATATCTAAATTTGTAATGAAGTATGAAGGAAAATAAAAAGTAGATATATATAATATTATCCCTAGTAACAGTCACGAAACTTCAGAATTGAAATATTTTTTTGTGAAGGCTGCACGAACTACAATTTTGCTTTAAAGTTTTTCCTTTTCTTTCTTATTGCTATAAGAATTTTATCCCATGTTTTATGTCTACTTAAGTGTGTAGTAGTAAAATGTTGCGAAGGTAAATAAATATAGCTATAAAAAACTGGTAGATGGCGTTTACACCATCTTCGCAGTTATTCATAATACTTATTTGTTCATCCATTCGCCATTTTAATGTTAAATGTTAATGAAATAAATATAGCTTTGAAATTTAAAAATCTTTAGACAAAGTTCGTTAATAAAACTAGCAAAAGATAGCGATTGCACGATGTTTTCCGTGATCCAATATGCAGGCAGATCGGTTTAGGGACAGCTTTGCGGATCACTTCTTCGTGTAATTTTATTCTTAACTGTATGATTTTAGGAGCCCGTAGTAAAAGCAGATGCATAAAGTACAATAAAGAGTTTTTACTTCCTTTTATTATTGTTTTTTTAGAAGTTTTCCCATTTGAAATTTATTTTAGTTGTTCGATTTTAATTATTAATATTTATACGTTTACATAGCAATGCAATCTTGCCCGGTAGAAATATTTTCATCCTGTAGTATACTAAAAGCTATAGATTGCCGAAATTTGCTGCTCTGCGTTTAATGTATTCCCTGAGAAAAGTTCATTGATTGAAAAGTTTAGTAGATTTTTGATAGAGAACTTCCAGATTTTTTTAATAGTTCCTGTATACGCATAGTATGTGGGCGTTTTCCTTTGAAAGGAGAGGGGGGGGGGGGGGTTAAGTATTTCAAAATTTGTAGTGAACTTTTTTTTATATTGTTTTTACTTATTTCACTGTCGTATTAGTAGCAGTAAGGTTGCACCGTGTATTTGCCATCACTAATCTGTTTCTTTTTAGGGATGTAGAATTGCGGAAACGTTTCAGCTTACAGTTATTAAAAGGAATACTTGGGCCCAGTAGCATATATTTTTTTTCAATTGTCTGCGACCCTAACCAAATATCAAACAGTAGTCTGCAAGATAAACCGAAAAAGTTAAGATAAACCGACATAAGAATGAATACTCGTAAAACCTACATCGGCATACCGAAAAATAATTTAAATTAAGATGTTATCGCAAGTACATGCTGTTTATGGAAATATATAACGAAATACATAGACCGGGATCTGAAGGGGGTTGAGCATGCATGGAAAGGCTGACGCAATATTATTTCTGATTATTGTTACAGGCACGATGGTGATTATGAAACCACATGTCGTCGCCCCCCCTGGGTGGTCGACAACCCCGGGGGAGGGGGGGAAAGCAGTGGCGGGAGCAGTTTACTAAAACACTCATAACTCGCGAACTATTTGAGATAAAACACTGAAAAAAGTGGCAATTGACGCAACAAAATAAGTGCTTCATAAAAGCTAAATATGATTATGGACCTATCTTTGTTGGTTTCTGAGAAAAATTCCATTTTTCGCAAACTAGCAAAATTTTTGAATAAAATGCGCAAAACAAACCTTTTTTGACCAAAGTAAATTCCAAATCAAATTCCTTTATTGCATCCCTTTATTTTTTTTTAAATAAAGTTCTAAATATCATTATTCAGTTTGTTTAAAACTATGTAAGTACTGTAAACGTGTTGAAAAACAAAATGACAGTAGCAAGCTCGAACACGATTTGCAGTATAGTTCAGGATCTGAAGGGGGGGGGGGGGGTTTGAGCATGCATGGAAGACCTGACGTAAAATTATTTCTGATTAATGTCATAGGCACTATAGTTATTATGAAACCACATGTCGTCGCCCCCTGGGTGGTCGACAACCCCGGGGGAGGGGGAAAGCCGTTGGGGGGGGGGAAGCCGTTTGCTAAAATCCTCATAACTCGTGAACTATTTGAAGTAAAACACTGAAAAAAGTGGCAATCGACGCAACAAAACAAGGGCTTCATAGAAGCTAAATATGATTATGATCAAATCTTTGTTAGTTTCCGAGTAAAATTCTATTTTTCACAAACAAGCAAAAATTTTTGAATAAAATATGCATTTTTTTTTCAAATAATCAAAATTATTTAACTGTTTAGGGAACCAATAAAATCTGAAATATCATTGTCCAGTTTGCTTAAAATAACTTTATAACCTTTTGCAGATTTTACACTTGAGTTATGAAACATAGTGAACGAGGGTATTGCCACATAAGCAGCGTAAAAATTTCAGTGGAACGTTAAAGAAAAAATGAACAGTATCTTATCCAGAGCAATGGCAATGTCTTCAATGGCCACTGCAAAACAGCAAAAGAAAACCAAAAAAACATTTAAGCTGGGAAACGTTAACTCAAAAGTGATGTTAGTACATCTAAAAATCATTTCCATACAATAAGCCCAATGCTATAGGTTAGGTTCATCAGAATGGTTCACTGAAGCAAAGCGCGAGGTCTGATTTCGTGAATGTAATTGAAAATTATACTTCTTGCAGCAAAACTCTGGAAGAAGCACCCTATTTTAAGAACAAAGTTCAAGTTATCGATGGAATAACTCTGGTCCATAATGTCCCAAACACTACTTTCAAATGTAGCAAAGATTTTGCAGGTCTCCAAATAAAAAAGAATAAAAATTTCTCTCCAATAGTCAAACTACACGAGTGGACTTTAAACACAATCGGTACATCTCTTTGTCGTTTTCATAACTTGAAAACCAGAAGTTCAGGAAAGTCTCTTTCGCTTATAAAAAAAAATCACTGGTATCAAACTAGTGGTTTCGTGTCATAGCCATTCCTGAAAATAAGAAGAACCTTTAAAAGTACATTTCAGAGTATGTAATATGTAACATATCCGTTCCTGCATCCAATCAGCTTCTGGTGTCTGGTAACTCTGAAAACGAAAATGAATATTATTTAAAATCTGAGAGTCAAGTAATAAATTTCTTTGAAATGCCCGAGTCCAACCAGGACGAAGCACGCAACAGAATCTATTTTCCTACATATGATTCAGTGCAAAATAGGGGAAAAAGTAACTAATAGTTTATAGATCAGAAACTAATGAATTTTTATTGGCAATCTTTGTTAAAGGACAGAGGTTGCCATTTTATGTGCTGGTGTTGTGGAAAGGAAAACAGCTTTAGGATGGCATCTATCTTCAGGAGCACTTACGGGAAAAACATCTAAAATTTTACAAGCTTTTGACGCATTTTCCACCTGTGATTCAACAACTAAAACAGGGACAAAAAAGTATGCTTTCACTTTACCAAAAAAGTCGGAAACTGTTTTTTGTACGATAGAGTTATCATTAAAACAATATCGGAGTGCTTCAGAATTTCAACTGTTAGAAACTGTATTATAAAAAAATTGTCAAGAAAATAGGTATTTCTTGCGAATGCAACCATTACACACAATAACTTCTTGTCATTTCCAACAGAAATAAATATAATACAGTGAAACCTGTGTAAGTTGACCACTTGCGGTGCAGTACTTTGGTGGTCAACTTAGGCAGGTGGTCAACTTATAAAGGGGGTAATGGTTTTTTTTTTTTTTTTGTCATTTCTTGCACCATGTATTCATTTTTTGACTAATTGACACTTACCTTTCCGTTCAACTCACTTTCATTGTTTAACATTACTTTGAAACAATAATTTAAAATGTTATTCAAATACTTTTAGAGGTTATTTTCTCAGAATGACGTATAATGTGTCAAGTAAATTTAAAATTTCAGCAAATTGATCCAAAAAAAAATCATTGTTTATAAAAAGTTATTAAATATTAATAGTTCCTAAAAATTCATAGCTAATCAAAAATAACAAATCTTTTGCTTATTTTTTTTTCTGATATACATTTAATACATTTATAACCATGATGATCTACTTTTCAACAAAATAGCTCCTTATTGAAGTTTGGTGCACATATTAGACACTAGTTTTGGATATTCCATATGTGTCAGCTAATTTTCTCTGGATTTCTTCCTTTTAAATTAATTTTAATATTTCATACTTTTCATCGATCTCAAGTTTAACTAACTTTCTTTTTGAAGCCATTTTATGTAAAACTATAACACAAAGAGCAACAAGCTGGGCTCTCATAGTTCTAAAAGGCAGTTGAATATGAAAATGTCCTATTTCTTAATCCCTTGCACCAGAAATACTTGCAACGCAAGTAACTTTTACACAGCACAATTCCAGTGTTGCCACAAAATATTGCAACTGGAAAAAAATACTTTGTACTTTTCTACTTGAACAGAGAGTACAAAAGATAATCTCAAATAGAACAACAAAAGAAAAACAAGTTTTGAGAATAAAAGTGGCATCAAAAATATTCTTGGAAAGCTATAAAAAATAATAATAAAATAAAATAATTTGCTAAATTAAGTTTTAAAAAATAAACCAAGTGGTCAACTTACAAAGGGTTTTTTACAATACTCCAAACCAAATTTGGGGTACATTAGTGGTCAAGATAGACAGGTGGTCAAGATAGAAAGGTGGTCAAGTTACAGAGGTTTTCCTTCATTATACAAGATAGGACTAATTCCGTTCCTGACAAAAGCGGCCAACATAGACAGGTGGTCAACTTACAAAGGTAGTCAACTTTACAGGTTTTACTGTATCAGCTCTCTACCTTGCTCCTGCAATTCTTTCCAACATGTGCTAAGAAGTATTGCTCAACTGTACTATTGAATCAATTCCCCTGTACCTTAGCAGTGCCTTAAGATGTAACCAAGTTCGGGTTTCACTTGAATGAAAATAAAACAATAAAGCCCCACACCTTATGATGCAGCCAGTGTTACCAGAGATTTTAATTCCATCCTGTGCAGGCAAGAACTGTAAATAATCTTGTAAATGTTTTATTAATTATTCATCTTGCTGCAAATACTGTGCTTTTAAGGCTAAAGCAAAAACCCCTAAACTACAAAAATTCTCGGAAGAGGACGATTCAATAGAACAATTACATGTCAACAACGAGCTGATGTGTGCATCACATGACTTCCTTTTACACCAATTTAATGCTATTTTCCCTATTATTGCAATTTTAATGGGATTCTCTCTCTAACTCTTTAAATATCACTAGCAATGGCCACATTGAAAGCAGATTTAAAAAAAAAAAAAAAAAAAAAAAAAAAAAAATCGCCAAATTTTTTCGCCAAGTTGGCGACAAAACTTGGCAACCAAAAGACTGGCGATATATCGCCAAGTGACCGCCAAATTATAACACCACTTGAGTTTGCATCGAAATTAACAATGATTTCCCCCCAAAAAGGTGCAAAAGACCCCTTTAGAAACACCCGAATGCAACCAAAATAGGAGGTGCACAACTAGACCCCACTACGAGTCTATGTACCAAATTTCAACTTTCTAGGACATACCATTTTTGAGTTATGCGAGATACATACGCACATATGCACATACGCACATACACACATACGCACATACATACAGACGTCACGAGAAAAGTCGTTGTAATTACCTCGGTGATGGTCAAAATGGATATTTCGCGTGTCTATACATTCTTAGGCACTTTTCCGCATGTGGTCGAATCGAAAAAAAAACTCAACATTCATTTGGGGGTGAGCAAAATGGAAATTAAGGGCGATTTTTGAGTGAAAATTTTTTCGCGAATACAATACTTCCTTTTTTGTAAAAGGAAGTAAAAAAAGAGTATGATCCAGCATTCAGAATTTCTGATATATTAATACTTTATGTAAGCATATTGATATTCTGCAATTATTTTTTTAATACGCATTACTTTACTAATTTTATTTAATTAGTATTTTTAGAACTCTAGTGTATAATTTTATATCGATATTCGTTTTCATACAAGCTCAAAGATGCTTCTCATTTTTTATATTTATTTAGTACATATTATTTCTTGTATCATTGTTCTTTGTTGAGTAAATTATAAAAAGCAATATCCGCAAAACAATACCCGCAATATTCTTTTGTGCAAATTGAAAATATAAATTAATAGAAATAAATTAAAATTATATTTGAATTGAAACTACTGTGGGCCTGGTTCCCCAGTTCCTCTCAAATTTAAAGCAATATATAACAAAATTAAAGCCATAATTGAATACTTTGCAATTAGAATAAGTTTGTAAACTGAAGAATGAATAGTTCGTCATAAGGATAAAAAGGCTATTTTTTTTCTCCTTAGCATACTGCAGTTTTATTCAATGCGCTAACTTAGGCATTTTCTATTTCGCTTTTTAACGCTCACGGTGGAAATAATTAAATAGTTTTAAACAAACTGAATGATGAAGTTTCAGATTTTATTGAATCCCTAAACGGTTAAATAATTTGAAAAAGAACTTATCTTTGAAAAAAAAAAAGCTTTTCGTATTTTATTCAAAATTTTTGCATGGCTGCTAAAAAAGGAATTTTACTTATAAAACAACAAAGATGGGACTATATATATAAACATGTTTAGGTGTTTCAAGCCCTTGTTCTGTTGCATCTTTTGCCACATTTTTAGTGCTTTACCTCCTACGGTTCGCGAGTTATGAGTGTTTTAGTAAACGGCGTCCACCTACTGCTTCCCCCTCCCCCGGGGATGTCGACCGCCGAGGGGGGGGAGGCACATGTGTTTTCATAATCACTAGAGTGCCTGTAACAATAATCAGAAATAATTTTGCGTCAGGTTTTCCATTCATGCTCAAAACCCCCTTCAGATCCTGAACTATACTATGAATCGTGTTCGAGCTTGCTACTGTCATTTTGTTTTTCAACGCGTCAACAGTACTTAAATAGATTTAACAAACTGAATAATGATATTTCGAACTTTATTTGAAAAAAAAATCAAACAGTTTTGATTTGGAATTTATTTTGGTCAAAAAAAGTTTATTTTGCGCATTTTATTCAAAAATTTTGCTAGTTTGCGAAAAATGGAATTTTACTCAGAAACCAACAAAGATAGGTTCATAATCATATTTAGCTTTTATGAAGCCCTTGTTTTGTTGCGTCGATTGCCACTGTTTTCAGTGTTTTATCTCAAATAGTTCGCGAGTTATGAGTGTTTTAGCAAACGGCTCCCCCCACTGCTTTCCCCCCTCCCCCGGGGTTGTCGACCACCCAGGGGGGCGACGACATGTGGTTTCATAATCACCATCGTGCCTGTAACAATAATCAGAAATAATATTGCGTCAGCCTTTCCATGCATGCTCAACCCCCTTCAGATCCTGGACTAACAGTAGACCCTCGTTTTACACGGGTTTATTTTATGCTGTTTCGATTATACGCGGTTTAAGATTGGACACCTTTATTTTATTTTACGCGGATGCGGCAATGCAAATAAATAATATTTTCCTCTCTTTCAAAATTCAATCTCCTAAAGATTGCAGATTACTCGTAATAAATTGCTTTTTGGCATGGTAATAACCGTACTTGAATCCCTGGAGACATTTTATGCGATTGGTCACAGAGCTCTTTCCAGAAGTAAAATTAATAAACAAACACAGTTCAGAACTCACTGGAAGAAGAGCTTTTAGGAGTGACAAAGGAGGCCAAAGTCAACGAGGATACCGACTTCTGTGACACACGACCAAAAACGTTTACATTGAAAATTTTGAGCCATTCCTAGACAGTATTAATGATTTTTCTGATTTGTTAGTGAAGGAAATTCTATCATGGAAATGACGCAAGTGATGATGGATGCTTTAATGTTCTGCAAAGAATTAGAGACACATTCTTAATGACTGTCAAAAGACTATCATAGCCAGCTCTTCTTTATAAGCAGAACAAGAAATTAGTTTGTTTTCTTTATGCATGTTGTGCGTGAAAATCGATATAAGTACACATTAAACTTATTATTTAATTAGTCATCACTAGAATGAAGTATTTTTTTTAATCTACGGAACCTAACCCTTATTTTAACACTACTATCAGGTCTCAATTTACGCGGTTTCGATTTACGCGGCATTTCCGTGAAACGTAACCCCTTCGCAAAATGAGGGCCTACTGTACACGATAAAAATCTTCATGGGCTGAAATTTAAGATGTTATTTTTTTATTTTATGTTTTTTTCTCCTCCAACCAAAAAATAGTACCGACTTTCTTAAGACTCTGTAACGCAGTGTCGCCCTGTTTCTGCTACCGGGACGGAAGGAAAACTAAAATTTTTTTATTTAACTCATGTGAACGTGTGTATAGACATTGCTCTGAAACGAAACTTTTCTAATAGTATTAATCAAAAATGTTTTCCGTTTTACGAACGTAATTGTTAGTACGACAACGATACTCAAATTCTTAAATGTAATAAATTGTCTTCATTATTTTCTGTAGTTTGCTAAAGTGGGAAATCATCAATTAAAGTCAGTTATAATTTTAAGTCAAAGTTGTTAATTTTTAAAGAGTTAATGAACAAATTGCTGTGATTGTCTTTCTGAATGTTATCATTTCTTGAAATGCTAATCAGACCTGTATAATAATAAATAAGAGGAATATTTAAATGATATTTGATACGTGTAGTATTTGAAATCTAATTATTAATGCTCTATCACTGCCGTGGACCTGTGTGCCTTGATATCACCGATGAAACTTTAATGCATTATTTTTTGTGCTGGTCATTAGGAATAAGTGTGATTGCTTAAGATAAAGAATGATCAATTCCAAATCTCCTGTGCTCTGAAAGCAGGAGCTAAAGAGCATAAATGAGTCTTTCTTTGTTCAAGATAAATCAAAAAGACTTAAAGACAAAAGGGTCTAATATCGACCATATTAGCATTTTAAACAAGTACAAATTTAACATTTTTACTCTTTAGATATAGAAGAAAATGTATAGTCAAACAAATTGCACACAATGCGAATATTTGCTTAATACAGAACGGTGCGAAAGTTTCAGCAGTTTTGTTTGGTTATAATTTATGTTCTCCAGTAATTAAGAAAACAAGGAAACTAATAAAACAAATGAATCAAACTTGCAAAGTGGAGAGGTTTGAATAAAGCTATGAAAAGTGATTACGAGAAATTTTGAAATCTCACAAGAAACTTGACGTTTCGGGATCAATTTTATTGCTTTTATTAGAGATACAATTGCGATATAATCAAGATTATGCAATCAAGATTATGCTATATAAGCAAGAAGTGTTTCAAAAATCGTGTTTTCAAAAACATAAGGAGAATGATTGGTTTTATGAAACATTTTCGTATAATACAGGTTGAAGACCTGATCTTCTGATTTAAGCTTCTTAACAGCTTTAGATTTCAGTAGCAAAACTGTTTTTCTTTTAAAATCCCGGGATCCCGCGGGATTGACTTTATTTTTCTAAAAATTACATTTTAATGTCAAAAAGAAAACGTTATGTTCTTTAGGAAAGACTGTTTTAATAACTTGAATTATATAGTAGTCTTCTTGAGTTCCGTACACCAATTGTAGATCACTACAAAGTCAGAACCTAATTAACAATTATCGTTTGGTAAGCAAGAGTGTGCCGCTCGAATGGGATGGTAAAAGATTTTTGCTCTAAAAACAATGTGCTTAATAAAAACACGTGCTGTGGTTCCACTGCAGTTGGTTTTACTGAAATTAAATAATTGTGGACATTTAGAAAAATATCACCATTAACTTCATCACCTTCTGAACTAGGATTTTTTTCTCTTATGCTCTGGTTTTTGCTAAAAAACTGCAAATTTCGGACAAAAATATGTCCATTGGATATGTGTTTTGCTGTTTCCAACTTAACTTGTATGGATAATACCCTTGTTGCTTCATTAACGTTGGTCATTGTATCAGTGAATTTGATTCATTACAGCAAGTGGGGAAAGCTACTTGGATTCATCAAGTCGCAGTCTTAGTAAAATGTTTTGGATAACTTCGTTAATTTTACCTCTCACTTTAAAAAGAAATTCGAAAACATGAGCTGCTTAACTTACTGTACTGTCAGTCGAGTCATCCTGTGTTTCATATAAGTTTCTGTCGCCCCTTTCAAAGTCGTGCCAAATATATGTTAGGGTTTTCATTGTTTTCTTCTTTGGAGTGCACTTTTGTAACTTTAAGGTTTTCAGTGCATTCCTTAAGCTTTCAGAAGGGCTCCAATATTGCATTCAGGCTACTTCAGTGGAAACCTCGAAGGAGAATACCATTACCAATTCATTCTCAGGAAAATGTACACTATTTTTATTGTGTTCTTAAATGGTAAATCCAACGTTGATCAGAAGAGACACAAAGTTGTCTTTGCTCTTCTTGCAGACATACAAGGAAGATGATTCAAACTTCAGATGATGCTTGTGAAAATAGTCATTTTATGAGCGGCAAAAGCTGGAAAAATGCTTGCATGGAAAAAATTTGCGGGATTGGAAATCCCGCTAAATATCCTGCGGGATCCCGCGGAATTCGGGATCAGGAATTCGGGAATAGAAACCCTAGTACGATTTCAGAGTTACGGAGGGTGTAAAAGTAGACATTTTTCGTATTTTTTCAGGTTTTTTGGGAAAATGAAATCATAATTACTATGTAAAAAGAAATAACTAAACAATTTGTTAAGTTATTTCGGTTAATAATTCTTTTAATCCAAAAGAAGCTAAGAAGCGCCATATAGGGTTCGAAATGTAGAAATACTGAGAACGAGAACCGATTTAGTACAAGCGTGGCGCTGGTCAACCGCACCTACATTCCGCACCAGCCACAGCCCCACTCCTTCACACACTGTCTCACCTGCGGTTTTTCTTTCCATCAGTCGTCTACGGTTGCCAACTTAGGGGTTTATCCCCTAAATTTAGGGGAAAATGTTTGGAAAGGTGTTTTTAAGGAGCAATCAACGAATTAATGTAAGAACATGAGCCAGGGGTGATAGTGGAGTCAAGTAAATATTTCAGAATACAGTGTGAAATTTTCGGAAAGTATGAGGAAGCTATGCACCCCCCCTCCCCATAAAAACTCTTCAAATATGTGTATGTAAAATATGTGCAAAATAATTAAAATCATTGGGGGGGGGGGACATTTTAAAGCTTTTTAGTTTTAGAAGTTTTAGAATGTGTTGTCAGCTCAAAATTTTCGGTTAATATGCAATAGTGTACAATGTTTTGATGAATACTTGTTCGATTTTATTAATTTCTTCCCGAGTAAGTTACATCGTATAACTTTAATTCTATCGATAGTTTACCTTTTGGAATGTTATGTTCAACTGATTTATTTTATTTTTTAACTATGTATTTTTTTGCACATTTTAAAACCATTTATTTTGATCAGAGCAAACATTCAATGAGATACACTTGAAAAGAAAGTTAGCTGTTCAGTCTATAACCTCTATAACAAAGTATATGACAATCATAACTTCGTTGTAGGTGTGAAGCCAAATACATTCTTAAATCGGATGATGTGTGCTGTAAAAAGCGATGAGAGACTTGAAGAAATATTTCAATTTGAATTGTGTTCTTATCCTCTATCTTTATTTGACAAATCTGGCTTGATGAGGAAGGGAAGCAAATCTTCAATGAATGGTGTTTGTTTAGTTTTGAATTCAAACGAACCATCAATCACCGCAGTTTTAGAGAAAGTGTCCAACATCATTGATGGGGGTCACCCTCTTCATCGTGTTGTCTGGAAATATCCAGTTACCTTCTGACAGATATGCAAGCAAAACACAGATTATATATTTGCTCATCATGGGCCAGCAACTGTTGTTTTTGATGGATACGAGCAAAGAACCACAAAAGAAGACGAACACATACGCAGATCACGTTCTAATACCACTCTAATATTGAAGTGACAGTTTCAGACTCTATACATGTAACTATTAATCGAAGTGAATTTCTAGCTAATGCTAAGAACAAAATGGGACTTATTTCTCTCCTTGCAAAGAGGTGGTTGCCTAGTTCATCAGTTTTAACAGCCATTTTTAAATCTAAGAAGGAAGTGAAAACTTGAAGCTTGTGTAGTTGGTGATGACACGGACTTAATAATCTTGTTGACTATTCGCACACCAGCAGCGAACAAATTGAAAATTATGGTACGCATTCATATAGAGCCTACCACCATAACATGATACATGGCCGCACTTGATTCTTATAGGCCGTGACAATCGCTGAAACTCGTGGCAATAAAGAGGGCGCTACAAACAATCCCTGTTTTCCATTCCTAAAATCAAAATATCCACTCCCTGTCCAATCAAAAATAAACCAACTTTGAAACTTGGCCATTGATTGGTGGATGCACAGGATTGGGTTCAGCGCCTCTTGCGTTCAAAATGGGCGACGTCCAATCAAAAATGAACAAACTTTGAAACGTTGCCATTGAATGGTGGATACGCAGAACTGGGTTCGGCGCCTCTTGCGGCCAAAATGGGTGACATAAGAAGTTTCGCATTTTTCGAGATTTTCAAGAGCAGATCATCTTAGCCTAGGTTGCATCGGTTTTACACAGATAAATCACAAATTGTCAAGGCCCGTAAGCGTTAGCCAATCAGGTGGGGCCATGCATGTTCGAACAGTACTGTGACTAAGCAATGGACAACAATGGAAATTATAATATAACATCTTGCTTTTTTTTTTCAGGGCCTATCCTTCGTCGCACTCATCATCCTTGGCAGTCGCCTGCACCAGGTGGACAAAGAGGCCAGCTTCCTCCAAGTCATTCTCAACACATGGTTTCGCGAAACTGTTCCACACCCAATGACCAGCAACGCCCCCATGCGGGGCTCCGGAACCAACGCTGCTGCTCAGAGGGGTCAGAAGCCACCCATGCTTACAGAGCATGCGCAGAGGACGCTGCTTGCATTCAGAGAGGATGTACGGTATTTTCACCGTAAGTAATTAAAATTTAATGAGGGCGTAGTCGGAAATTTCATGAAGGATTGGTGACTGCTGTGATTAATAGGACAGGAGTGGAAGTTGAGAAAAATTCCATCACCAAACTTGTAGTTTAATTTTAAAGCTTCAATTAAGGCCTAAATGTAATAGTATTATGATGCATAACGTTTGAAAATGAGATTTTTATGGGTCAATATAAACCCTAGTTTCCTTTAAGAAATGCCTTAAGGCTGTCAAAGAACGGTTGCAGTGATTTTATTTAGTTTTTTCAACTCATAAATGTCTAAAAGGTATGTTATTGTAGTGGTAAAAACAGCTTGACTTATTTCTGGTAGACGCTCAAATTTAAATGTTTCGTTTATATTACTAGAACAAATTGTTGCAGAGGCGAAAAATTCTTTCCGTAGCGTTTTTCTGTAATAAAGGTGGTGCACAAAATTTTCAAGTGCATCTACTCTTATATCTTACCCACCATACTGTTAAAACAGATTTCTTTAAATTGAGACAAAATTGCTTATTTTTGAGAGCCTCACTTACTTAAAATGGCTCCGGGACAATTTGGCTTACAAGGAGACCTTAGGGTCTCAGAAATTGAGATCGGGATTAAATTCAGCAGATTAGTAGTAACCCTTGACAGTATCCACACAGTAAACTAATAAATCTCACTAGCCAGAACATTCCGAGAAAACAGTCTCTAAAGTTTTACACGCAGCTGATACATGCTAGTAGAGATTTCTCGCCAGCAGCAGCTCGGTAGCTATGTGGTCAACGTACTGGATACCGTGCAATCCATCTCGGGTTCGATACTTCTCAAAGATTTTTTTAAAATATAAATTTATTAAGCGACTGTTACAGCTAATTGAAATTTGATTTGTAGAAAATACTTTATTTTTAAATACGTAATGTATTTTTAATAGAGAAAATAGAGATAAATTCAATCGATTATAAATTATAATTTGAATTACCACGGCAACAAAATTAGGGTAGGACTTGTTAATTTATGTCTAAAATTTAACAATATAGTTTTATTTATCGATTATATATTTATGTACATGCACCTGAATGCTAATTATCATAAAAACATGGAAAACAAAAACTGTTTTGACACCTTGCACAATGTATAAAAGAAGATTGTTTACAGGAGCAACTTTTCTGTAAAAGATTCGTAGGAAACCATACTTCATTAATATTCATGAAAATTTATCTTTTGTCCGAAAATTTGGAAGTATATCGGCCATACCGAATGATTTTATTAAAAATTGGCGATGATAGTTGATGATGGATTATCGAATGTATTTTTTTGCAGTGTTCAGGGGTATTTATTTTTCTATTATTTTCAATGAGATACACATAATTTTGTATACGCTATGTTAGATTCTCTACAAAAATAGACGTCACAAGGTTAAACAAGTGAGGTACATTTTGGCAAAAAAAAGAATTCCTCGAAGTTATTGAACCCGGGATGGATAGTACGGGAATCCAGTACTGTTGACTGATTAAGGTATGTCATACATTTTTTAATTAACGTGTCTCCAATGGGGTCGTTTCCGAAATTTTAAAAGTATTCTTTTACTTTGACTAAGTTAAATATTTTTAAAAAATTACTTTGATCGACACACTTTTATTATTTAAAACTTCTGCCGATGATATCCAAATGATGAAATTCCATTCACTTATGCCATTCAATATTTTATTCTTTATGCGCAATATTTTATAAGCATCTTTACTCACATGTGTTGGCAACGATAGAGTTGATAACAAGCGTAGAGTGTAATATTTAGTTCGCTTCTTGATTATCACAAAGTGGAAACGCGGTAGACAGATGCGCCAAAGTACATCATTTGTGATGTCATGAATACCACGCCTTATTTTCAAAATCGGACATTTTAAAAAATTAATTAAAAATTAAACGTTGGGAAAATGAAAGGTTTTCTTGCTTGACGTTATTATTATTATTATTATTATTATTTTGCTTATTCTATCAATCTTAGGGACTAAAAGTAGTATTTTTGACTGAAGGAAACAACCCCATTACCTTTCGGCATTCTTTCTCGTCATACGATGGACAGATGTCAAGAGGTTAAGAGTGGGTGACCACCTTAAACCCTAACTGAACGATGATAACTGGTTCTTTTAATCAAAAGATCGGGTCACCAGTTACTTCCACTCTCACAATTTAAACACAAGGCTGAAAGGGAAGGAAATTTTCTTCAGTCATCTGTATATCATACACGGTATCATCTCCTAACATTTGAAGTAATATTCTATTTGAATTTGTTAAGTTGTAGGAAAATTCTGAAATATGAATATAAGTTCTGATAGTTTTCTTCAACTTTTGCTTACTTCCCTTAGGAGAACTGGATGCTTCCAGAATGACGCTCATTTTAAGCATCGTTTTTGTTGGTATCTTCATCCTCAGTTGGTGGTGGATGGCATTCGCTATCAAGCAGGCTAGGGCAGATGTAAGTTATGGATTTGTTCATTGATGAAATCAAACAATTCTAATAATTTACAATTTTTTAAACGTGATTAATTCATTTTTATGCGAAATTGGTAGAGGCAATTATAAAAATGGAAGAGATTTCGTCAAACTGAAAACAATTCAATAGTTAAAAGCATGCTTTTGTTCACTTATGCATTTTTTATAAGATGTACTATAAAAACTTTTTAATATGTGTATTTATTAATTTTTATTATGAGTTTTATTAAACTTACTATTTTTATTATGTGCTTTATTAAATTTATATAATTTTATTTTAAGATTTGTTAAAATTACTTATTTTTTTAATGTGTGTTTCGTATGGTGTTTTATTATACCTACTTTTATGATGTGTATGTGAGTCTGTGTGTATGGTGTGTTTTATTTTCTCATTTTTACTAAGTTTTGTCAAACCAACAAATTTTTATTATGTGTTTTATTGAACTTATTTTTGTTTTGAATTTTGTTAAGCTTGCTTATTTGTATAATGTGCATTTTTTTTCTTCTTTGTGGTGAACGCCGAAATTCATTCTTTTTTAGGGTGGCGTTTCTCTGAGAACAGTTTTACTTCTTGCTGTTTTCGCAGCAGTTGACGTCGCTGCAAGCACGGGTTTTATCCTACTCAGAATAATAATGGTAAAAAATATATCTATTCAACTTCATTCTAATCAATAGTTTAACAAACTGCATCTGTATTTATTATTTTATCTAAATAATCCCTCTCTAAATCATTCCTTCCAGAATCGTTCAGTGATTACTGCCGTGCTAAGCACAAAAGTCGTATCTGCAATTTTTGTCAAAATTAAGTTACGGTCACCATGTGATTCTTTGCCGCATATTTTACCTGAACATAATGTTTCATTGTCATTTAAGAATGGGAAATATTAAAAAAAAAAAAAAAAAAAATGCAAAAGTTGTGTCTGAATCAAATATATGATATCGCAAAACTTTAAACAGCAATTTCTGAATTAAGATGCAGATACGACTTTTGCGCTCAGCACGGCAGAATAGTTGAAACTTCGTAGTTTTACTTCTATCTGAAAATTAATTTCGTTATTTGTTTTGCAGTACATTCGTAAAGATCACGTATTTCCTCAGGAAATGCGAAAACCCATTCCTTCGCTGGAATTTGATCAATTAGCAGCTTATGCCGCATTGAGACTGTTTACGATACAGGTAACTGCAATGTTTCTTCTGCATTTATTTATAATATAAAAACCGTTTCTTGTTAATTTTTAACTTGCTTTGAAATATAGAACAGATGAACTCCATTATTATTTGTGCATTTTTGAAATATCCAAAAATTGTAAAGCTCAAGACCACGATGTCATTCCGAAATATATATAAGCTAATATTAGGAGAAGAAATTATAGCAGAATACATCTGGAGGTAGTACAGGGGGAACTTCCTTTTTTGAAGATGAAATAAAAAAAAACTATATTCGTAAAAATTTTTTATTATTATCTTTTTACTGTCACACATAATGGGAGGTTATGCTTTACACTGTTTTGAAAACAATATCTTGTAATTGTTGCCTTCCACTGTCAATAAACTGATTCAGTCGAACTTGGAAGCTTTGGTCAATTCTTTTGAGCATGTCGACCGGTATATTGGCAGTTTCGGCTCGGATGCGGTGTTTCAGGTCCTCTAGGGTTCGTGGACGATCGTTATAAACCCACGACTTCAGATAACCCCACAGGAAATAGTCACAGGGGGCTAAATCAGGTGAGCGTGCAGGTCGGTTAAAGTCCCGATTCCGATCGAGCGACTGTTAAAAAAAATATGCCTCCGCAGTAAAAACCTGATGCTGTCACGACCAAAGCATGACGGCAACTGAAAGCATAATGTAACAAAACTTCCCATTCAGATCTTTCCGTTGAGCCTCTCCCCATAACTCTTTGATGCTCCACACTTTTTACGCGCCAAATTCAAAAAGGAAGTTCCTGCCCCCAACCTGCATATTAAAATGGCGGCAAAAAATATTTTCTTTACACTGCTTGAAATTCGCTTTTCAGATACTTGCACAAAGTTCCCGTTGCGAGTCACAGGAAATTTCGGAATGTAGATTGCTTTTGAAAGTTCTACGAGGCTGAGTCGGAAACGAAGTTTGCCCTGGCAACTGTGGGCACAGGTGTGTATGGAAGTCAAACACTATAAGGAGATATAAAAATACGATACAGCTTTTTTTGTTAAAATAAGTACCAAGCACGTTGAGACGTTTGTAATACCGCTCGATAAGCTTCAAAAATCCCACCAAATAAACATCAGGGCTTTGTGTAGGATGATGCCACGCGGTGCTTTTCACTTCAGGGTCCCCTGCACCTACCACTATTTGTGGTTTAGCCAGTTGGATAGGACCCTGAAGACAGTTCTGACTTTTTGATCTAGACCAGTAACCGAGCAATCCCTTGTCCAACACCCCCAGAGGTGTCGTTTCACTTGGAGGAATTTGTGACCACGAGCATATTCACCTTTCAGAAGACGGTGAATCTTCGACCGGTTAGGATCACACCCGGGACCCTCCGATCGCAAGTCCGATGCCTTACCGATCAGGCCACCACTAAAATCCTCGATCCGTCTCTTAAGTGGCGACACGCTCCAGCGTCCGCCATTTTGTGTCGTTCCGCAACTTTCTTCCTATCTCAACTGTAGAAAAATACAGAGTTTCGCTCATTGAAAAGTATCTTTTTATCAACGAATATTTACAGATTTTTAATCGTAAATTATGTAACTGATAATATACATACAAAAATGTTGAATTTTACCTTCGTAAAATATTTTTTTTTGTTACTAAACCGAAGGATCCAGGGCTTTAGCCACTACGGCTCACTGCTACGCGGTACAGTGACACTGTCGAAACGGAAAAAGGCAATTTGGAAGAAATCATCTAAAAAAGCCGCCTCAGATCTGCTGGTGTTCTGATGTTTCACGATGACAATACGCGACTACACTTGGCGACGGCAACGCAAAACCACTTTGCAACTCTTGATTGGGAGCGCGTTGCGACCTCATTTTAACGTAGATAACACATTGAAAACTTGATCTCGCCTATTGTGGTCTGAGACTACACGTTGTCCTCTGCTTAAAACGGTATAAAAATTTTTTTAATCCGTCATTTACCTTTTTTTTCTTTTTTTAATTTTTTAAGACTTAATCTCACTTGTTGTCTCGAGTGATCAAAAAAGTTCAACATGGTAAATGTAAGTAACTTCTTTATTATCTGCCTAGGTTTTGACATAGAAAAATCTCACCAACTTACAGCTAGGTACCTATACTTAGGTCTCAGAAAATACGTAGGTCTGACAAATTTTAAATGAGATTAAAAAAAAAAAAAAAAAACCCTAAAATGCGAAATCACATTTCTTATTCCAAATCTCATCAAAATAAATAATTTTTAAAAATTATCTCAGTTTGTATTTGGTCCGGATTTCGGTCAGCACCTTCTGCAGAAGCTCCTATGAATACGGACGGTAGGGCGACCCTTAAGCTTTCTCCCCATTATTTGCAATAAATAACTCAAAATATGACGGAAGCATCCCTACAGAGAATAATGATTTTTTTCACAGCTTGTAAGCTCAAAAAAAGAGGCCACTAGAGAGCAAAATCATCGCCATGACCCACAGTGGCCCATTGTTGCTCCCTTGGCACAAAGTTGTACCGTTTTACGGCACGTTCTTATACCCCAAGAAAAGCAGCTGTAGCACGTTTTAAACTGTTAACAAATCATGACTTTTTAAGTTTCCATCAATTTAAACGACAACTAAACATTTGGACGTGTGATCTGCACTAAGTGTTTTTTTTTTTTTTTTTTGTACAGTAGAGTCTCAAGAACTCGACAAAAATTCGGCCACATTCTGGTTATACAAAAAAAAAAAAAAAAAAAAAAAAAACCTTGAAATACCTGTTTCCTGCATTCCCAATGGCCCGGCATTTTCAAACTCTGCCACTTTTCGGTATGCCTAATGCATATCAATGGAATGCCAACTTTTCGGCATTCTATTGTTTGGTTGAAAAATACTGGAGAAATAGTATATTGATGGCCATGAGTGCTAATTAGAAATTGATAGTTATTAAATGAATACAGCTCGAAGAAATTATTTTTATAAAGGGTTTTATGTTGTATTCACATTATATGAACGCTATGATGAAATTGAATGATTATGAAGTTTTGTTTATCAAAAACTTTTTTTAAATTTCAGTTTATCACTAACTCTTTAAAAATGTGTTTTCAAAACCTTTTTTTTTTTTAAATTTCCGAAATGAATCTGATTTACTGTCAATGAAGTTATTTCTTAAAAAGTGAAGGGATAGAAAAATGTAATTTTTTTGAAGGTGGTGTAAAAAAAGTAGTTAAATGGTTAAAAAGGCTTAACGCGTCGGTATTCACCAAACCAATTCTGGAAATTAGGAAAAATTATTACATACGTTGTGGAAGCTTCGAGCAGGTTCCCGGAAGAGGTTGCAATAAGCAAAGTGGTGGACAGCTTTAAGAGGGCCATTGATCATCATTGGGGATCAGTGGCGGGCGAGGGATAGCCAGAAACTCTTCACCTCAAAGGGAGATTCATTTTGAGCTTCAAGGGAGGAGTCCGGAACCGGGGACCACACCATTTCGTATGTCACTTTTGGAGACCAATAAATTGACTAGTACTAGCGCAGCTGGGCCTAGACATTCTCTTGATGGTCATTGCCCAGCTGCGCTAGTACTAGTCTCTTGATGGTCATTTGTATTTGTATTTTTCAAGTTTTTCACAATATTGTGATTAGAATTCCACACATCTTCTAATATGGTTCCGTAATTCTAACCTAATTACGGAACTTATTTAACCTCAGTCTAAAATGATTGCCTTTTTTATTTTTGAAATTCATTAATTTTAAAAAACATAATTTGAAAATTTATCGAAAGAAAAATTTATCAAAGCAGAAAGAAATTGGAACCTATAGTCGGGGCAATCCTAAGCAGACGGCACTGTGAAGGTTACGCAGATCTATAATCACAGCATTATGACGATGCCATTTTGAGCTTGCCCCATAGATGCAATATGTATAAGTTATTGAAATCACTTTAAAGTCATTCTTTTTCGTTTGTAATAATGTATCAATACCTTTCATGTTCATTTTAAGTGTAAATTAAAGTAAAGACTTTAAAAAATATTTCAGTCCTGTTGTGGCAGCATCGATATTCTGGTCATCATAGTTGTTGGATTCTTAACAGGATTAAGAGTAAGATTTACTTAGATGGTTTGTTACAATGCTTAGATTATTTGTTACAATGCTTAGATTATTTGTTACAATGCTTAGATTGTTAGTTACAATGCTTAGATTGTTAGTTACAATGCTTAGATTGTTAGTTACAATGCTTAGATTGTTAGTTACAATGCTTAGATTATTTGTTAAATTATTTAAATTATCTGTTACAATGCTTAGATTGTTTGTTACGATGCTTAGATTGTTAGTGACAATCCTTATATTATTTGTTGCAATGCTTAGATTGCTTGTTACATTGTCCTTACAAGTTTTTTAGTAGGATCTCATTAATAATTCTGTAGAATAAAGTTAATGAAATTCTGCAGTGTTCCCCCCTCCCCCAGTTTTTGTATTACCATTTAGTTTTGGAGAATAGTAGGAAATTTTTGGTTACTTGATAAATTTTCATTTTTTAAAATTTTAATTAGATTTTGAAATAAACACCTTCCAGCACCCTTTTATTGTTCTGAAAATTATGTCTAAGTAATTTTTGAAGGCTCAATAAAGTATATCAGGCAACTCATTTTTACATTCATGCACTCAGAAGAGGTAAATACAATAATAGACCCTTCCCAAAATGAATTAGTTGATTCAAAAATAAAAGTATGCAAAATTTCACTCATTATTTGTCTGCTCGAAAAGACGAGAAAACTCGTACTAAAGTACACTCATTTGTACATTGTCTATTTTCCTACTTTTTTAAAAATAATATAAGAAAAATCATATTTAAAACAGTTTTTTACTTTTTTTTTGATAAAAGAAAAGAAACTTTTTCAAGTCCAGAACTATGTGTTCTGTTTGTTCGAGGATTTTATGCAAAATTGGATTTGAGGACATCTATATTGGGCTGAGTTTTCCCCTTTTTTAAAAACTTTATATGTAACTGAATAACACCCTCCGAAATGAAATCGTAGCTACCACTCTGAGATGAGTAAAATCGGAAGCGAGGACTTGACTCTGTAAAAGAAAATATAAAATATCATGATTGAAACTCAGTCGCAAACTTGAATTTGTACCTCGAGAATTCGAGAAGGACTGAGGAATTGCACATTGCACATGTTTTACGCGTTCTAGATTGATGTAGAAATTAAGATAAATAAGTACCTTTGTGCTGAACTGTGAAGTAAGAAAAACAACTTAAAAAAAAGCACAAATTTGCCAATTACAGCAGACACGTGTTTCGGCGTTACAGGAAACGCTTTTTTCAATGCAAAAAGTAATGACCTTATGGATGAAAAGACATCCGATAAAAGCTAAAAGCGCATTACTTTATGCATTGAAAAAGGCGTTCCGTGTAACGCCGAAACACGTGTCTGCTGTAATTGGCAAATTTTTGCTTTTTTAATGATGTGGAAATTCTTTAAATGCCCAAAATTGACAATAGAAGCGGTTTACTTGTGCTGCCATCTGGTGTAAAAATAGGGAAAACTGATCAAATCTGATTTACATTTTTTTTTTAAGCTTTATATCATTACATGAAACATTGTGCGGATTTTGTGGATGTGTGTGATTGAGTGCATAGGAAAAGGGAATAATAAGGAGTACTATGCAGTTTAAAGGTCTTTGGATTACGTTTAAGAGTTTGTTTAAATCAAAAAATGAAACAATATTCCAATAATTATGCTTTTGATAACTGTTTAACGTTTCAAAAACTCTAGTTAAAAGTTTCCCCCAACGCGTACATAGGTAATAATTTATATTGATATTGATGTTGTACTGCTGGTTTTTGGAGAGTATAACTTCGAGCAAAATTAGTGCAGGCGTTCGGAAGTTTATTCAACCGATTTTCTCTTCATTTATAAAAATTGGGTGTTAATCTGAATTTTTTCAAACTGAAAAAAAAAAAAAAAAAGATAAAAACTGAGCTTCCATTTTTTTTCATGAAAATTAAGCACCCCCCCCCCCTCCCCCAACGTAATGAAATTTCTTTTTCACAATTATTACTTTAAAATGTTTTTCTGTTAAAGTAGAGATGGCGCCACTAAAAACTGTGCTATTGCGACCAAAAATAGTCAAAATAAATAATACCTAAAATAGCAAAAAATGTAGCAAAACGGAAAAACCTGAGGCATTTGAGCTGTTGTTTTTGAGTACTGAATTAATTCATTCTTTGAGCAATGATTTTTTTCAAATGCGATCTTCCTATTTGATTTTAAAATTCATGAAAAATGCTTATTGTATAAGACACCATGTATTATTTGGTTTACAGCATGGGTTTGGGTATGTCAGACAGTTGCAAAGATTGCAATAAATTCATGTGCAAAATTTGAAATGAATTCATTTACAAAATTTGTAATAAATGTTTCAAGCTCTTCAAACAAACGTCATCTTATGTAGTTAAATCCAGTCTTTTGAATGTCGTAAAAATATGAATAAAATTTATTCCCTCTATCAGCATCAAATGGAAAAATGTTTGTCTAAAAATGGCTGGGGGAAAAAAAAAAAAAAACCCTGCGCACAACATCTAGCTTCCACCAACCCTAAGCATTCAGCAGCTGGCATTCATTTGAATTTCGGCGGCTTAAATTGAAATTATGTCTCACAATCACGAATTGCGATTTGGGTAATTTTTTTTCTCCACAAATATCTCCTATTGCAATCATAATTACGAAAAAGGTAATTAGAATTTAAAACGTCAAAACTCAAATTAATGCCTGCTGCTGGATGCTAGATGATGTGTGCTGGATGCTGGATGTTATGAGCTTTGGATGGTATTTTTGTCCAAAGAGCATTATGTTAAAAGTAGAGAGGGTCGGATATTAAAAGGAGGCGTACAGCCCAATGTACAGTACTTCCACGTGTGGCCCATATTCGTAACTAATTTTGTGCCACAAAGTTTCTACTTTATAATTAGTGAAGTTTTGCCGCGTTATTTATGGTTAAAATCAAACTAAGAGGAATGCATAATTCTATGGCAGATACATTAAAATTTTTTGAAGAAGATATTAGTAACTCTAACTGCATTACCGTGCACATTTCCATCAAATGATTCTGAACAATAGGTTTGACTAAAAGCTGTGAGTTAAAAACTAGAAATTAATTGTGTTCTTAAACAACAACTGAATTTATTATTTTTTCAATAGGTGTACAGTGTTGTTTGTGTGTTTTCGTACTACAAAAAGGCTAAAAATGGGAGTCTTGATCTTTATGAACACAGTAAGTCAAGTCCTTCATTAAAAATTACATCATTCATTTGTTGATATTGATTGCTCATTTGCTTGTTCATAGAACTTGCACTCTGTTCACGAAAACGATAGACCGAAAGTAAACAAATAGGTTGCCAGAAAGTTTTTCGTTATGGGCCACTGCTTTCTCTCTCTATAAATGGGGGAAAAAAAAACCAATAATATTCGCATTCGCCGTCTTCTCTGCACCCATTTGTATTTATTCAAGCCAAACATGTAATTGAGGTCGCCAATGGTGAATTTCTTTGTTCACACCTACATTCTGTTCACGGAAAAGATAAACCGAAATCAACAGGCAGGTTGCCAGAAGGTTTGCCACTATGCCTCTTTTGAGGATTTTGTCTGGAAAAAAAATTAAAGGTGACGAATAGACTTCACTTTCACCATCTGCTTGGCACCGATTTGTTCTTGTTCAAGATAAACACGTGATTGATGACGCCAAATGGTAAAATTCTTTATTTACATCGTCTATCTCTCCCGTGAACGCAGTATAGACTATCTTTCTCGTGAAAGTAGTAAGCGTGTATCTTTTTTGTGAACGCAGTATAGTTACTTTTTCATTTTTAATGTACAAAAATTTATTGCAGAGCAAGTTACTGGCGATTCTGATACTTCTTCAAGAATAGAGCGATTAAAAATTCTTGATGACTACGGGCCAAAACCACTGATGGGAAAATAGTAAGTTTGACGAAAGTGAGTTTATAACTGCTTGCAAAAAATGCATAAAATATGTTTGAAGTAGCATTTTCTAGAACTAAATCTTCTTAGAAAGTTATGCATGATCTTTAGATATGTTAGAACTTACGTGTACTAAAACTTGTCAAAAGACAGAGATTAAATTCGATTTAAAAAGAGATAAAAAAGGTAAAAGGGAAATCCCTTTTGCCTTTTTTATCTCTTTTTAAATCGAAACAAGTAACCTTCTGTTGAGCAAAACGGTTTGATTACTTTTTCAATTTGCTATTATTTTATGAGAATTTTCTTCAAAAATAGGGCTCTAGACATAGCATTCATATTACTTCTCACAAGGCATGGAGGGGAGAACTTCATGTAATTGAAACTTTGGATATTAGAAATTAAATAGATATGTTTAATAGGACTTTCCAAGGGAAATTGGCTTGGTCGTCAAGTTTGGAAAAGAACTTGGCCGTTTTGGTCACTTTATTTTCTACATTTTCCGTTTTTAGTCTTCCATTATTTATTCTACTACACTGCAAAATAATAATAATAATAATAGTAATAATAATAAAAGTATACGAAAAAAGTAGACGTTTCTAAGTGTACATATGGGGCATTTGTGATTCATGAAATTTTCAAAAACAATTCCGAGTATTTCGGAATCCTCTTACTCTAGTTTTCAAAAACATTTCTGAATGTATTGTGCAGCTGCGGTTGATGAAATTTTCAGAAACGTTTCTGAGCATTGCGGAATCCTCGCTGTAATTTTCAAAAACGTTTTCAAACATTTCGGAAACGCCGTTTTTTTTTTTTTTTTTGAATTTTTATTTTTAAATCTGAACTGTGTAGCGCGGTGTACTATAACAGTTTTAATCGATTCTCTCACATCTAACAGTTTCAAAGCTATTAAACATGCGATTATGAAATCACTCGTTTTTTTTTTTTTTTTTTTTTTTTTGTGCTTTCTATGCAACATCCTGTACGATTTTCATCTGCAATGTCAGATCAATTTCATGGTTAATACTGAAAGAAGCAACTGAAATTTGTATAGTTAACATATACCAGTTAAGCTGTAATTAATAAGCGTTCATATAATTCGCAGTTTGTAGCTATTGAAATGCTAATGACAGAGATTCTGGATTACCAGCATAACACATGCACAGACACATAAAAAGTGGTTAAAACTACTAGTGGAAAATCTAAGTATAAAAGATTGCTGACTGAAGACATTAGGATGTGGCCATTAAAAATCTTTCCGTAGAAATCGACTTTTTCTGTACTATATTACAGGAATATTTTCTCATAAACAGAGAGAATTAAAATAAGAGAGAAAACCAAAAATATTGTAATAAAAAAGCTAACTAATTTTACTGTGCTTTAAATTTAGCTATTTTGTATATTCTTATATACTAAGAAGCTAAATCACTATTATTAAAAAACTAGAAAATCGCCCGTCAAGGTATGATGGGGGAAAATCGCTTCTACATTTGAACGAAGCAATTGCCTGTTTGGAGATATTTTGAGTTGAAATTTTAACCCTAACTTCAGTGGATTAACCCTAAACAACAAGAGACAGCCTTCATTATTGACCACTTTTTCGTTTCTTCATTCCTCTGAAATGACACAGTTTTTTCAGCAAAACAGTTAAGTTACCGGTTCCAGTTCAGTCTCGTCAAAATAAAGCATTTCCCTGTATGTCAAACACTAACAAAACATAGTATCAAATTATCATGCCGTGGAGCGGGTTTCATTGTTGATAACATCAGGAGCGTTACTCGATCATTCGCTATTATATATATAAGGATGCTTCGAAAATAAACTTGAGTTGTAAGTTAGAGTCAGCCCTGGAAATATACCAATTTTTAATCTATTTTAATTAAATTTGTAACTAAGGATTACAAAAAATATCAAACGAAAGAAAACTTGCGGATCAGCACTACAATGTCTACAGACATACTAAAAAAAAAAAAAAATACTAATCTCAGACTCCAATTCTTCAAATTTGGAGGATTAATTTGGTAAAATTTTAGTTTATAGTTGAATGTATAGTATAGTATTTTTGTTTAACTTTTTAAGGACGAAATGGAAGATAGCAGGAGAAGAAGTGATATGTACTATTTTGAATTTTATCCTTTACATTCTAAAATTATTAAATAAAAACAAAAAACCCCCGACTGTGTAAAAAAAAAAAAAAAAAATCATAAGCCCAGTAGTTTGTAATGTTATTAAGTACTACTGAATAACTACACCATTGAAATAGTTTTATAATCGTACACAGATAAGACAAATCATAAATTCAAAAGCAGAATAGCAGGATCAACGTCAGGGCCCATTCTTTTCTGAATCAAGGAACCCCGTAAAATTTGAATGGACCCCGACTGTTGATCCTTCTATTCTGCTTTTGAATTTATGATTTCTCTTATCTGTGTACGATTATAAAACTATTTCAATGGTGTAGTTATTCCGTAGTACTTAATAACATTCTAAACTACTGGGCTTACACATTTTTCTTTTTAGTTTTTTTGGTTTTTACGCAGTCGGGTTTTTTGTTTTTACTTAATAATTTGTTTATTTTACACTTCTTAGTTGATTTTCATTGTCTTAGTTATGATTATAAGACGGTACATTTCGCAGTCTTGTCATTTCATTGAGAGAATTTGTATCGTGAGGTTTATTAAGTAACTTGCGGTGGTCTAAGCCAGTGCTTTTCTACCTTTTTTACTTTGCGGCACACTTTAGAAATTTCAAGATCAACGGGGCACACTTAACTTAATTTCGCATTGGTAATATAGAAAAGTTTTCATCATTCACAGTTAAAAAGACGAGGGGGGGGGGAGGGGTTACTTTTTTCACATTTTTCATATGAATAAAACAATTATACTAACGTAGTGTATTTAAATTTATTTAGAAAGTAGAAATATTTCGAAAGTATTGAGGTTGATAATGAGCAACAAAAACTACCTATATCAGACTTTACAGAAAATTATACTTAATATGTTTTAAAATCACTTTTGTCAAACATGTGATTAAAGTGCACTTTGCAGTTAAACGAATTATCAAAAAATGTTTCAAGAAAGAAGCAAGCAAAAAATTAAAACTAAGCACCTAACTTTCGTTTGAAGCTAATGAGACACTTGAGCCTGCCTTGAGGAGCAAAGACGTTTGATGTTCGGCTCTATGCTGGAAAGAGCTACACGGTGTTCTTGATCCAGGCTCTTTAGAGATGATCTCTTGCTGTTTTTTTTATAAGTATGAGGGCTGAGAAGCTGAGTTCGCAAAGATATCTAGTTGAAAATGGTAGCAGAACATCAATAGCAAGACAAGAGATGGTCTTGTCTTGCTATTACACAAGTTATCACCATTATATGGTGGGATACTCATTTTTAACCAGCAACCAAAATCCACAGATGAAGAGAATGGATCGCGAATTAAGTCGTACTGTTCTATGTTAGTGTTCTTGAAATAGTGCAAACTTGTCCTGAAGTATGACTAAAATCTTCTGCCACCACATTCAGCAGCTTTCCATGCCATTTCCTTCACATACCATGTTGACGGTCCGTTTGAACATGTCCAACGAGCCACGCTCTACTACTTTCCACAACTGAATTTTTGATTTGAACCAGTTCATCTTGTCCATACATGTAACCAAATTCTCTCCTTGTCCTTGCATTTTCCGATTCAATTTGTTAAGGTGTTCAAAAATGTCAGCCATGTACGCTAGTTTTTTCAGCCAATATTTGTCTTGCAACAAACTGGCGTAATGCATTTCGCTTTTAGAAAAAACTGTCGTACTTCGTTCCTCAATTCAAAAATTCTTGATAGTACCTTACGACCTGAAAGCCAGCGAATCTCTGTATGAAGAAGTAGTGAGTGTTGATCTGCCCTCATTTCTTCACAAAGTACGTTGAAAAGGCGGGAATTAAGCGGACTCGATTTTAAGAAAGTCACGATTTTCACGACTTCAGCTAAAGCTGACTTCAGCTCACCTGATAAGTTCCTTGCCATGAGAGCGTCACGATGGAAGAAACAGTGTATGGTTTGAACACTTGGAGTTACGATTTTTCACATTTGGCAGGAACTCCTTGATATATCCTGTCATTGCAGCAGCTCCGTCGTTACAAACACTTTTGCGACTGGATCCCGTTACTTTTCAGATATTCATCTGTAACGCAGAATACCTCATCACCGGCTGCACGTTGGGGAAGTTCTTTGCAGAAAAGATAATGGTCTTTAATGCTTCCCTCATCAACAAAGCGTACAATAGCAATGAGTTGTGCACCGCTTCCGATGTCTGTTGATTCATCAACTTGAAATGCAAATTTTTCAGCTACTCGTAATTTCTCTACCAAAGTTGTTTTTATGTCACCCGACATGTCATCAATTCTTCTCCTGATAGTGTCGTCAGAAAGTGGCACTCGGACCACCCCCTTCTCTGCACCGGGTCCTAGCATTTCCGGTACAGTTTCTTTGCACGTTGGTAAAATAAGCGTTTCACCGATAGTGTGTGGATATTTCGTTTTGGCAACTAACCGTGCAACATTATAGCTATCCTGCAATCGCTTGAAGTAACCGATGTCTTTGCATGGGTGAGAAGAATGTTTAGTCGACAGGTGATGTTTTAATTTGCTAGGGGGACCATCGCTTCATTTGAAAGTTTCTCTCCGCAAATGAGACACTGAGGGCTTTGTGATTTTACATCTCCGATCCACGTAAAACCGAAAGCCAGGTATCCTTTCTTGTACTGCCTACTCAGTGACTTAGCCTTTTTACTTGGAGGTCCATCTGTATCGATACATTCAGTCGCAGACTTAGCAGCTGATGAGCCTTCTCTAACCAAGAATTTTTCCATATCACATTCGTTATAAAAGCGGATGTTTTGCGCCCATCCGAATAACACACTGAGAGATGAAGACAAGCCAGAATGTCGCTGCTGATGATTTGAGCACGAAAAAGTGAATAATATTTGTGTCTAAAATAAGCTGAATAAATAATAATAATAAAACTAATAAACGAACATAAGTCAGAAAAAAAAATTCTTTCGCTTTACTCTCAGAATTGTTCAAACAGCAATAACCGGAAATATTCATTCGTCCTAGATTTTGTTTTTACAGTTAAATTTTTTTTTGTTTTCTTTTAATTTCCATTTCGTTAAGCCTCAGAACCAAGCTTCGAGAAACTGCGATAGAATGGAATTAGTATCGGAACTGGAAAAGAAGAAAACAAAAGCTAAAGCTGGGACTAAAACTCTGGGCGGGAGGGAACGATCCCTGCCTTGGGGAGGGGCGATACTCCCGTTTGCGAAAGATTTAGAAAAATATTTGTTTAATTAGTTGACTTCGTGGAAATTAGAATCCGTTTTTTAAAACTGAAAGTAATAGGATCACAAGAAGTTTAAAAGAGGTGAGGCAGCAAATCCCGCCTCTCCCCTTGTTAGGCATGTCGCTATTCGGTAGTAACTTTAAAATAAAATACTCTCCTTTTTTTTAAAATATAACTACGAAAATACCGCGGCACGCCGGGTTCCTTGTCGCGGCGCACCAGTGTGCCGCGGCACACCGGTTGCGAAGCCCTGGTCTAAGCTACTGATAACTAGTCCCTCTAGGGATCCAACTCGGCTTAAAGCTACATGTGCTTAACCTTCAGCAAAAATGCGCGAACTTAAGTCAACCTCAGCACAGCTATATAAACAGCCAGTATAACTCATGATGAGGCGAGCTAGGAAACGTCGTCAGTCAAATCCTTCTTGCAAAACTAAAAAAGCCTGTCAAGAAAGTACACATCGCGAAACTCAGTCCCTTGAATCATGACAAAAACAAATGCAACATGTTAGAGATGAAAATCGAATTCGTAGACTTTCTTTCTTTTGGTGCTTATTGCACGGGTTTATTTTGATGAGGACTACAATCTGAGTGTCTTGCCTCCCTTACGCATGATATATTTTTTATTACAGTACAGCATACATATAAAGAACACATGAAAGAATTTACATCAGAAAGAGGGGAAAGTACATCCGGAGCGACGGTGTCTTGACCCACCGCCTCAAGTGGGAGAAGCAATCGCTTAGACCACTAGGCCATTGAGACCACAGTTAGTAGACGTAGTAACCAAAAAATTTCAGGCAGCGAAAACTATCTACATTTCTCGCACGCAGGTAGCGTGCGACACGATCCCAAACTGACAAAATGGCAACTAGAACTGGTTGTTGATATGGTAAATTTTAATTACTGTCATGTGTTTAGAGACACTCCCAAGGCTAAGACAAATCGATTGACGTAAGAATTACCAAAATTGGGCCAAGGCGTTTAGCCTGTACGATGCCACATAAGAACATACATGCATACACTTATAAACACTCTCCTTTACTCTCCTTTGCGTCACGCACGCGCAGTCGGGTAAAAAATAACAAAGTACTCATGTGTATTATTTTAAAATTCTAGTTTTTGCCGATATTTTACGACGTTGAATTTTTGTCCCAATAAGTAGAAAGCGTGAAAAAGCATCATCAACTTTAGAGGGGCGGGACTTATGATAATTCAGTCTGATTATAGTACATTCGAAACATTAATCAATGATAGCGATATCTACCCATTTGGAAATAGATTTTTAATTAACTTATAATAAAAGGTTTCAGTTAAATAGCAATTATTTTTTACACTGACTTATAATAACAATTATTCTTGTTATAATAACCATAATCCAAATTTATGTATTACTTGTGTTACAGAACTGATAATCATGATTTTTTAACATATTCTTAATCTTATTTTAGTAATACTTACAATGTTCCCAGTCTTAGTCACGACGTGAATTTTTGTGTCTTCTTTTTTTCTACAAAGTCCTGAATAATTTATTTAACTGCTCCGGCATTGTTAACTCCTTCAAATTTGCTGTTGTAAATAGAACTCTTAGGAGTCTCATTCATGTTTTAAAACTATTAAAAAAAAATAAATAAATTACGTTAATGATTTTTATCTTTTATTTTACAAAATTTTTAACATTCATTGCCGTGGTTTAGATATTTTCAACCTGCCATTTTTTAAATTTAAGCGTAGATGTTTGAATATTTTAAATAAATAATTTGTTTTAATTGTTATTTTTATGTTGTTTGCCACTGTAATTGGATTTTCTCTGTAGTGTGCAATATTTTTTAAATAAATAAATTGATAAATAAATAACAATAAAATCATAATAAAAGCTAGAACAATGACACATAAAATGAATTTCTGAGAAAACAAAAAGAAACACATTGAAAAAAATAAAGAACGCATCACAACAATTTTTTTCAAACTCTAAAAATACAAATATTTTTACAGCGATTTGAAAATGCTCTACTAACGGCTAGTAACTTATTAATTGAGTAAGGGAAAATTTAAAATAATTCTAACACCGATATTTGCTACATTCCCTTTTAAGTGACACTTTTCTTCATTCGAAAATAAAATAAGAAAATTGCAAAATGATCGAGAGGAAAACAATGATGTTAAACAAACATAAACTCCAAAAACTAGATAATAAAAACTCCATTGCTTTAAATGTATCAACTTTCGCATCGCGTTCCTAAGATGTACATAATTTCAAATCGTTGTAAATATTTGTATTATTTCTTGAAGATATTTTGTTATTCAAATATTTCTATTATTCTTTTGTGTTAGCTATTATTTGAAAGTAAAAATCTTGCACGCAACTGTTTTTGTTAGCATTGGATGGAAATATTTGATTTTTTCATTACAAATATTTGTATTCAATCGATTTTTTTTAAAGGTGTTATTCGAGTGTTTTTATTAATTTTGGAAAATATTTTATAGCTAAACAGTATATTCATTAGATACTGCTTACTCTTTTTATTCAATTGTATTTCGTTCTTTCACTTTTGAAAATATTAAGTTTTTGATCCTTCCTAAATATTTCGGACAATATTTTCATCGAAAAATTTATTTCACATTAACTTACACTGCATCAGTAAAATTATATCTCCTTTTACCAGTGTGATGAATTTTTACGCATGCGGGTATTCTGAAAAATATATCATTTTCTAAAAATCTCTTAGAACAATAATGTTTTAATGAAACATTGTTTTTTGGTTCATTGTATTTATTACCTTCGATGCTTTAGCAATGATCACAAATCATTTGAAATTTGGTATCCCCAAAAACAATGCAATATTCTATGAAGAAGTTGATTAATTAACTATTAATTATTAGTTTGTTCCAGTTTTGATCAACATTTTTGCATAAATCCTCTAATATGAGGACGATAAACGTTTTTGCAAAAAGTAAAATCTATAGAAACCCCTGATTTTTCTGCATTTGATAAAATTTGTTCCGGTGTTTCAAGGTAATTAGAGGAGAATTGTAATTGTTTTTAATTAATTTTATTCTAAAATCTTGGTGAGTCTTCAATTAAAAATTCATTGCTGATCATAGCTTTTATTAATATGTATCTCAAATTTTTAAAGCAATTTAAGTGTGGTGATTAGTGTATGCAAGGCACGTTACAGATTTGCAAACTTTCAATGTAAATGCTGGAAACTGCAAATAAAATGTTAGTTTGAGTTGCAACTTTTTAGCAGAAATGTGTTTTCATTTCTGCTTGGCTCATCCATGGTGTATTTTGTAATGGACTATGTGGGGGTTTACAGTTTATTCGAAGGGAAATATATATATGATAGTTGGTTATATTATCACATTAAAAATATTCTGTTTGCATTGAACTTACGTTGCGCATAGAAATTGTAAATAAAGCTCCATGTTTTTAGGTTTCAGTGTTATTTATCGTGCAGTTTATTGCTAATTTTAAGCTAATTTTATCGACTAAATACATTTGCCGAATTCGTCATTGTCAATTTAACCGTCTCTGTGATTGCCTGATCAAATTACTTAAAATTGATTGAAACATTTCAGGCACATAATACTGAAAATCAGAAAATAATTAATGAAATAAAAAAAAGTTTTAATATATCATGTTTTTAATGTGAACAAAAATGTATAACCCAATTTCTCTAAGCTTCATACAAATTCAAAGTCCTGTACAATTTCAGAATTTCGTAGATTGTCCGGAAAATTTGTGATTGTGAGTTTTTAAAAGTATCAAAATACTTCGAAGCTTTAAAAGGCAAAACATAGGGCGAAGAACTAAATAATTATAATTGTAAAAGATAGCTATCAATGAGAAAACTTACACCTCCGTTTATACTATTAGCAGAAAGATAAAACTGTTAGTTAAATTCTAAATGCATCTATTGTTTCTGCGCGGCTCATATTTTTCTTTCTAAAGCTTACCAGTATTTTGAGCCGGAAAAATTCGAAATGACGGGCTTGTTTACACTATTGCTAGTTTCTAGTTTGCCAATGGACAGATTTTGTACGAAACTTCACAATCGCTGTTTTTCATTTAAGAAGAATGTATTTTTTTCCAGCTCAAAGAGGACCGGGGCCGTTTATGCTCGTCCAGAGAGGAGTCGAATGGGGTCTGCTACGGCTTCAACCACCTATGACGAAGAGCTTACAGATCTTAAAATTCAGGCAGCAGACATGCCTATGGAAATGCAAAGATCGGCTGTTTTCAGTGCCACTCAAGCCATTAAACTTTACACGACAGAGAAACACATAGCAGAGAGCATAAAGCAAGACTTTGACCAAATGTACCATCCCACCTGGCACTGCATAGTTGGGAGAAACTGGGGCAGCTGTGTCACGCATTCGAAGCAGTGCTACATCAGACTAGCCTACAAAGACTTGACAATTTTGCTCTATAGATCAACGTGATGATTTTTAGGGCGATATTAATTCGTCAGTTTATGAAAGAAGTAATGTCCACGAACTATGTTACAAAGAAAGTAGTGTTTAAAGATGCTATATGAGGCAGTGACAAGCAAAGGAATGTAAGTGGCAAAATTAAAAACTTGGAGATAAACCAGTACAAATGGTAGGTGAACTTCTCCTCTGTCTTGCGGAAAGAAATAGTGCTATAGTAGCCCTGGTAGGGACTGCTATACAGCATGATTTAGAAAAAAAAAATTGAATGAAAGCCTACCTAGGACCTTATCTTTAAACGCGTTTTCCTTGAAACTTTATAAATACAACTTACATTCCTTTGTTTCTCACGGCCTCATATGATCTAATGACATACCCTCTTACATTGATCATCCAGTCATCTGTAGCATTTACTGTACCGTGACCGAAATATTATAAACACAACCAAAATCTAAGAAACAATCAAATGAAGATGTTCCAACCAAAACTACACAAGTCAATTTTTAATAAAAATTGAGTTAGCCGCAGATTTAAATACTACAGGATAGTTCCTACAACACTGTACTGTTAGTTTCGGAAAACGAAAGTCATGTTGTATTTAAATTCTGTTTTAAAACTTAGAGTCCTAAATTAAACAAGAACCATAGACTTGTTCATGGCTCCACTAGATGGCGCTCATACTTTCGGCCTTGGCAATTTATGACTTTTCTGTGTTAAACCGATGCAACTTATGATCTGCCATGCATTCCCTAATCAATGTCAACGTTTCAAAGAATGTTTATATTTGATTGAACGTCGCTCATTTTGACAGCAAGAGGCGCTGAACGGAACCCCTGTATCCACCAAACAATGGCAACGTAACGGAAACAGGGGTTCCCTGTAGCGCCCTCTTTGTTGCCATGAGTTTCAGCAATTGTCACGGCTTGTAAAAATTAAGGGCCATGACTTGTTCAATCAAAAAACATGTCCATTTGGCCAATAGGATGCCCCATTTTTGTCACGTGACATAGAGCTGAAGTACACTGTCAAACTTTGCTACTTGCTGTTGAGGGTATGGTGGACTTCTGTGAGTATTTTTCGATTCTTAATTAGTTCAAAAACAAACATGACCCTTACGATTTTAACAAAAGGAAAATATGTCCATTAGATCCAATCAAATGAAAACATAGGCTAATTAAAGAAATAATTACAGGTTTATTAGACTTCCAACAAAACTTTCTCTGAAGAATATTTATAACACTGAATAAATCTAAATAAAAACATACATACGTTTTTTTTTATAAAAGGTTATTCAGAAACACGTTTTTCGTGAATTCCCAAAAGTCGTTTAGAATGGAGATGTGTGGTTTTGATTAATATCTTCTCAAATATGAATATGGATGATAGGAATTTTTAGTGTCAGTATTTCCAAAATATTTTTAGCATTTTTTTAAATTTGGAATTTGATTAATTTCCGTAGCCACTACAGAAACGTAGCAGTTGGAGGGTATGTCTAATGATGAATGGTTTGATGATCGTTCAATTGGACAGAAATGTGTCTTTTGTAATCGTGACTAAGTTTTGTTTGCTTCAGTAGTTTGTTTTTAGATTGGCTAAAGGTTTTATGGGCATGGAAGTGTTTGAATAGGATGGCAGTTGAAGGGACACAAATTGGTTATTCTGGCTGTATCAGCAGCTGACAAAGAGCATTTGATGATCAAATTTTTAATGTTACCTCTTTATTGAACAGCTGTAAGTTACTTTTACTATATCGGTTTATATTGACCAAATCTTAACTATTTATTGCTGTTGATGCTATTTTTCTTCCTAAAGAATTTCACTATTGCTCCAAAGAATGTATGTAAAGTCTGCTAAGTACATTTGACAATGTATACTCTTTCAAATAAATGGAGGAAACATTTTAACGCAAGTTTGTTGGAAGTAGTAAGAGTCAAATGTGAGAAACGCAGTAAATTTTTAAAGTTTTTGACTTGCTTGTCTTTCGTAAAAAAACAAAAACTTAAATCCGAAATAATGTTCCAGGTTTTTTATTTTTCGACTTTTCCTCGCTATTTATTTTTATAGATGATTCATGTTAATATTTTTATCAAACAGTTACATCTCATTTAAATTCATTATAAACACCGGTAACTCATTTATATACAAATGCATTTTGTACAATCTTTCATTTACTGTCTAATCAATTTAATATAATTGAATACAGTCGAACTAATTTAATGCTTGCTTCTCCCAAATAGTTAATACGTCATCAATTAGTTTAACAGTATCTTTCAAAGTACCTTCATTAATTACGACTGTTTAAGATTAAACTTAGAAATTAGCTAGTTTCGAAGAAAAAATATTTTTATTTCTCCTAAATACTTTTTTTATTGGCGATTTTTTCCCCTGGTATTCCGGTTACATCTGTTTATTATAGCACATCCTTATTCAAATAAGAACGTTTCGCAATAATATTTTCTATGTATATTCATGTATGTATTGCAGTAAGGAAAAAAAGTATGTCTTGAAAGTGTAGTATATAAATTTGTTTAAGCATGTTGTTTACCCAGTTAATAATTGTGGTACCCAACTTCATTAACTGCAATCATGGAATGATAATCCAAGTCTTGCAGTTATTTTACAGTGAAATACCCTGAAAGAATATTAGGAGAGAAATTTTGCCGAAAACAGCATCTGACAATGCATTATTTATTTGTAAAAGATTGAGTTTCAATGTGCTTGTAAATACTACTGAATATTGAAATTATGTCAGTAAATTATTTTACACTCTTGTATTGAATTCATTATTTGATATCTTTACTTTCTTTGGTCCAAAATGAGGAATTTCAGCTTTAAAGTTAGTTTTAGTTTCTCATTTTATTTTCTTTCAAACAAAAAGGTTTCTCACTTTTTTAAAATGTTATATTTTTTAACATTATCTATTATTATTTATTATTATAACTAAGAGCAGTTCTCACTCCACAGATTAATTTATTTTTTGATTATTGCTTCATTTTTAATGGTATAACTTTAAAAATATTACGATTCATTAGTGTTCCTTTTGTATAAGACTTAGAATGAAAAAGATATGAAAAGATAGATTTAAATTTGTATAAAATTATTGCTTTCATAAACACGGAGAAATCAGTGCTGCAATCAATGTTTGCGAAAGCTTTTATTTGTGAGAAATGAACTCAAGGTAAATCATTGTTATTATTACTTAACTAGAAAATCGCCCGTCAAAATATGACGGGTGAAAATTGCTTCAACATTTGAACGAAGCAATTGTCTGTTTGGTGGTATTTTGATCGTTGAAATTTTAACCCTAAATCCAGTGAACTAACCCTTAACTCCAGTAGATAGCGTTAGTTGTTGACCACTTTTTCGTGTCTTTATTCTCCTTAAATTACAGTGCTACCACTAAAATAGTTAAGTTATCGGATCCAGTTCAGCCTAGTCAAAAAAAAGTTTTTCCCTGCATGTCAAACATTATCAAAAAATATTATCAAATTATCATGCCGTGGGACGAGTTTCATTGTTGGTGACGTTAGAGGAGGAGAAAGGTTATCGAGTAAAAAAAAAAAAAAAAAAACACTTTAAGAATGTTTTGTAAGGTTTTTCCTTTTTTGGGTTACAGTATTTTATTAAGAAATTGTGTCCGATCAATTCTTCAAATCCAAGCTTAGGTAGGTGAGTTTTGAGTGGGATTCACACGTTATGAGTTTTGAAATTGATATAACTCACAGTAGAGATACGAAATTATTTGACTTCAAAATTTTATACTAGCAATAACTTCAGCAAACGATTATAGAATACGTAAGCTCACATTATCCTCTCTCATCTTAACCCTGATCCATTTAATACACAGCTCGCTTGGAATTAGAATCTACTATTATCAACATGGGGATAAATCGAGTTACTGCTTTCCGGTCGCATAATTTCGTCACGTATACTCTAACTAAGACAATTAAGTTTAACTGGCGTATACTGCAATGAATTTTCTAAACCAAGTTATCAGCTCTCTGACTTAAATAATTGTACCATGAAATTAAACTAGTTTCTGTTTTAATAAGTAATTGGAGGTGAATATTTGTAAAATTTCTAAACACAGAGAAAAGTTAGAGGATATTTTTTAAATGTACAAATTTAATTGTTATAAAAATTGAGAGATTGATAATAATTTAAACTTTAAAATAGCTTTTGATCTACAACGTCGTACCACATCAAGAATGTTTATCCGAAAATATTTATTATTATACCACGCTCAAATGGTTGTCTGAAATTTAAAAAAAGGAAAACAAAAACTTTCACATACTTGAATATTAAAACTCCGTATTTTATATCTAAATATAGAGAAGTGTTGTAGCTGTTATGCTACGAAATTATCTGTAATAACGATTACAAATAGTTTTAATTTAAACTATCAAATAATTTTAGGCCTCCTTCACACATGGCAACTTATAAGTAACCCTACCCAAGTGTGAATCATCGATTGGAATAAAACTTAACGCATCGATAAAACACTTAAAATATTGAATCTGCATTTTTTTTTATCGGCAACTAACACTTTTAACGGGGTGAAATTTACCCCTAAATATTGGATAATTGGGATATAGTAGAGAGAACAATATAGTCTTTTATTTTAAATTTTATAATCACAAAAATTCAAATAATGAAAATTAAAAAAAAAAAACTAAAGGTGGCGTGTTTTAGTGTTGCCAGATGGTCAAATCCAGATTTCCCCAATTCCCTTCCAACTTCTCCCCAAAAATCGATGTTTTCTATCAAAATTCCCCAAATTCAAAAATTATTTTCCCACTAATATTTTCATAAAATGAATCGACTTCCTCTAATATTTTTGTCTCTTGAAAAATTCCCCCCCCCCCAAATAGTCACATTTTCATACAAAATTCCCCAACTTTTTTTCTTAACATTTTCGCTTTTTTTTTTTTTTGTCTTCTTTATCTTTATCTTTCTTTACAAATAATAAAGCTGAAAGTCTCTCTGTCTGTCAAAATCTCTGTGACGCGCATAGCGCCTAGACCGTTCGGCCGATTTTCATGAAATTTGGCAAAGAATTAGTTTGTAGCATGGCTATGTGCACCTTTAAGCGATTTTTCGAAAATTCGATTTTGTTCCTTTTCTATTCCAATTTTAAGAACATTTTTCCGAGCAAAATTATGATAAAATGGACGAGTAAATTACCAAGTTATCATAATGTGGAACCGTGACGTCCGCAAGCCAATTGGCGAGATATTCATCATGCATTATTTGTAAGTATACAGGGGAACCAAAAGACCTTTTAATTTTCTACTACGGGCAAATCCGTGCAGGTGCCACTAGTCATAAATACAAGCGCCTGACTGAAAGATAAGAAATAACCAAATACTTTTTTCTACTCGCATTTACTACGCTGCTTCTGCATGTACATTTAAGCTATGATTTTTGTATACATTTATCCAAGAACGTTCTTCATCACTTATTTTTACCTAATTCACGTATCAAAACTAGTTACTCACGCAGAACATTAATGCGAATTCCGTAGCATAATATTCCACATAATGCGAAATGCGAATTCCATAAAGTTAAGCAAAGCTAAACCAACGCTGTTTGATACAAACAACTTCTTGACGCGAATTTAAATACGAAAAAAATTATTTTTTCCCCGAGGTTTTTTTTCTTCAGCTTTTCCGCAAGAAAAAAATGTTTCCCCAAAATTTCCCCAGAGAGCACCAGATTTCCCCAAAATGGGAAAATTTCCCCCTATCTGGCAACTGCGTGTTTTAGGCTTTTACTGTATGTATAGGAGTACACCATTCCTCGCAATCTTACTTCATCTCGGGGTTAGTTACCTATGGGCAATTAATTCAATGTGAGATAAATCACCTTCTCGACCGCACCATTTTCGATTTCAAAAAAAAAAAAAAAAAAAAAAAAATAGCATGAAGGACACATATGACAAAATAAGTAATCCTGCAAATTTTTAGATTTCAATTTTGAAAATTGTTCGAAATATAATAATGTAAAAAACTCAAAATAAAAATAAAAAGTGCGTTCTTATAAATGACTGTAACTTCTCTCCTAATTGAAGTAGAATGAAAATTCAAAAATAGTTGTAAAGCTGGGACATAGATTTTTCTATCTATGTATTGCATGACTTTCTTACGATTTCAGTTTCAAAGTCATTCATCGTGAGAGGGTAAGATTGCGAAGGAATGGTTTACCCTTATTAATAGTATTTTCAGAGAAATCCTGAAACACGTCCACTTTAGTTTGTTTTGGTTTTTCAAATTTTCATTCATCATTTGAAATTTTATAGTTAAAATTTAAAATAAAAGAATATATTGTACCCGTATATAGACTACGTAGGGTTTTCGGCTAACTGGTGTATAATTCACACGGTTAGACAGGAGAAGTACCAATCTCAGAACATAACGTGCAAAGCATTATCGTCCGTTTTTTACAAGAAGGTACTTGACTCCCCCCTCGTCACGTGGTATCCGATGAAACAAGTGAAGCAAATGCTGTAAATGACACTAAGACTTCTTCGCACATTAAAATGCACGCCCAAGTTGAGGCTATCTGGTTGTCTCCTTTAGAAGCGCGCGGATTGCTTACCGATCACCACCGCGTAAAATGTAACTCTGCGTTTGAGGAGGCGTGGCGAAGTGCCTTCTCGTGAAAAGCGGACAATACTTGTGTAATTTTTTTTTTCATAATCAGTGCGGAAAGAGTTTTTCTTCATATAAGACTTGAATCTGTTAACGAGTTATTTTCGTCTTACACCAATCGTTCCAACGTCATTTGTGCTTTTTTCAACAAGCTGCTCAGTTTGTACAAAGAAGAAGTGAGTGCATCAATTAGAAAATTTCAAAATTTTTTCACTTTAGTAACAGCTTTGAGCGCTGTTTAAAATCCTCACAATCTCTCCTGGTGTCTAATCTGATATTTATCACGCTTAAGTATTGTCCGTTTTTCATGAGAAGGCACTTTGCCACACCCCCTCGAACGCAGAGTTCCATTTTACGCAGGGGTGATCAGTACGCAATCCACGCGTTTCTAAAGGAGACAACCACAGCCTTAACATGGGCGTGCATTTTAATGTGCAAAAAAGTCTTAGTGTCCTTTACATCACTTGCATCACTTGTCTGTTGGCATTTTAGTTATTCTTGCATTTTTAAAACTGCTTCTTTTACAACGAAATGCTATGATCCGTGTATACCTTCTGCCGAAGACACCGAAATAGAATCATCGAATACCACGTGACGAGGGAGGAGCCAAAGTGCCTTCTTGTAAAAAACAGACAATAGTTTATGCTCCTGGTTGCACATGTCGCGTTCAAACGTTTCGTAAAAGTTACAAACTGGTTGTTACAACGAATAGTGGAACCCTTGAGTAAGCTCTATGGGCCCTGGGATTCTACAAAACGCAATTTAAGAAGTGCTGCTCTAAATATTTATTTCTATTTATCACGCTTAAGTAGTTAATTCTTCTGGTAGCCCATCTGGCGTTCAAGTGTTTCGTAAAAGTTTTAAAATTGTTGTCACAACGTTTTGAGGAACCCTTGAGTGAGCACAATTTACGAAACGCTGCCCTAAATATTTACAGGTATTTACCGCACTTAAATAGTTAATTCTCTTAGTAACACATGTGGTGTTCAAGCGTTTCCTAAATATTTTTAAATAGTTGTCACAGCGTTGAAAATCATTTTAAAACGTTCATGAAACGATATATCTGTGATCAAATGGCAAAATGTAGTAAAACACTTTTTTCAAATTTTTCATTACAGCTGTTTAAAAGTTCAATAAATCCGGAAAAATCATAAATTTTTCGTTTGCCTGCAAATTTTCCAACAATGATTCAGAAATTATTATTATTATTATTATTATTATTTTGGTTGTAGATTATTTGCAGACAAACACATAAAAACAATTCATAACGTAAAAAACTGAATTAAAAAAAAAAAAGTCTTAGAACATTTTGCCATCTGACCACAGATATAATGAATCAAATGAAAAAATAAATAAATAAAAATAAATGAATCTCTAAAGCTTCATAATTGGTTTTTTAAACTTCGCATCGCATTTCTAAATACAGCAAAATAATGTTGCTAAATAGAGCTTTTTTAATATAAATTCGGCACATATCAACAATGCTTAGCCCTAAATACTTATTGGAATTTGTAAGTTGTTAATTCAAATTAAAAAAAAAAAATGCAAGTCAAAATTTTCACATACATGAATATTAAAACGCAGCATCGTATGAAAATCTTGTCAATAAAGAATGATGCATGTAGCTACACGCCATCAATCAGCCATTTAATTAAATCTTAATCAACTTTGACTGCAGGATCGTTTTCTGACTCGATCCCCTCCGTGGTCGAGGCTCAAGTTGAAGGTGAATTGTTAAAATAAATTACCGCTTACCTGAAAGCAAAACATTCAATCATTGATAATAGATGATGTCCGTATTACAATACCATTTATTTCGGGTTTGGATTTATTGTGATTTAGATAAGATAACGTGCTGCTTCAAATCTCCTAGACGATCTTGAATTATGTTCGTATTGACGACTATGAATAAGGTTTACGAAAGTTTTCTTCATAAAATACATTAGAGTTGTTGTAGGAACAGCTCAAAAACTTTTATTTCCAATATTTTTATTTATTAACAAAAAGTTTCAGTTGCGAATTCCAATTGTACTACTTGTATTGACTGACTGGATCTGGTATGAAGTATTAGGGGGGGGGGAGGGCGTAGCCTCACATCTGTATTCAAAGGGGGAAGTAGAGCCTGAAAGGTTGAGAATCACTGATTTATAGCTTAAAAAACTCAAGTGTATGGCATGTTTTAGTCAAATTTAGAATTGAATAGGTAGAATCAGTTAACAAACATTGTCCTGCACACTTTAACCAGTTTTAGAAGAGGCAACTGTTAGAATTTTTCTGTCTTAACTTTGATTTCACCCCTTACCCTAAGTCCTCATTGTGTTATTCATCGGAGTAATTTTTTATTCTGCGAGCTCAATCGTATCTGAAAATGTTCAATCGTATTTGAACCGTTCGGTTTATTGAAGTTCGAATAATTTGAGTTTAACCTCTACTCTGATATAGAGCCGTAATAAGTCTTTCGAACACGCTTAAGTTCCAGAAAAAATCCAAGAAAATGCCTGGGAAAATTTAATTTTATGATTAAAATTATTTTTTAAGCAAACTGTCAACTTCAATACAGAACACACAAATTAACTACACAAATGCGGTTAGCAAAATATTTTATTCACTTTACAAAATACACAGTAACTCACATAATGGAATTACAACAATGTTCACTCATTTGAATATATATATATTTTTTTGGCGCAAACAATTGGCGCAAGGTCAGAGCCGTATACCGCAGGGGCATGCGGGGCACAGGCCCCTCTTCTTTGATTTCAGGGGGCCCCAAATTCTTCTTAATTTATCATGCTAATTAAAATTAATTAATGATTTCACGCAGAATCTAGAGTACAATGATATCATTGATATTTTTGCAAGTGCCAAGACAAGGAAAAATCTCTTATTTGTTGATAAAAATTCCCTTTAAAAATGTGATCTTTTTGCAAATCCCAAAACGACTCCAAGTTTAGTCTGTATTTACTATTAAAAGTTATATCAGAGATAAATTTGATATTTACGGTTTACTGCAACAGGCAAAGTTTAACCCAAGTCTTATACAAGTATCGTATACTATATCTCTTCAACTTTTTAAATGTAAAAAGTACCACCAAATTTAGTATGGCTGTGTTACTACGCCATAATCGAAATATTTTATAGCTTCATGATATAGAATAAGTGGGAATAGGGGGGAAGGGGAATGCAGAGAGCACAAAATGAATTTCGTGCCCAGTGTCTTCAAAAATCTTAGTTGAACCCTAGGTGGGCCCTGAATAAGAAATGTGCCCCATGTGCAAATTCAGAATGATCGGGCTCTGCGTAAGATCGTAACAAACGATAAATTAAAATGTTGCGATAATAAATTAGTTTTAAAGACAACGCTGGCACAATAGATTCTTTCAAATATTCGAGTTTGAATAGCAACAAAGAAGCAACTTTGCAGCAATTTTTCGAAACTTACATCACGAAACTATTAACACAAGCCGAAATTTTTATTAATCCAGTAGTCATTATTTTACTGACATTATACAGAAATGTTACTCTTTCACATAAGCAGCGTACAAGACAGCTTCATTTCTTATTTATAGTTCGACTTAAGCGAAACTAGCTCATTCCCACTTCCAAAGTTTCAACAGTTGCACAGCAAAAGTAATCAAAATCATTCCTCTTCTGCTTTCATACTATTACTAATCTACGCTGATTCTTATATTGCCTCAATTTCAGTGAATTGCCTTTCGTAATGTGTAATGGCTCCATCACAAACATTTCTGCGCTCTTAGTAATATGTTCGCAGTCGAAACTCGCTGTTGATGTTTGCCATGAATGGGAATAAAATGGCGAGAATTGGAGTGAAGTTGGTGTTTATGAAACGTTTCGGTCAACTAGCCACAAGATTCGGTTTTGGCACTTCCACAATATTCGAGTGAAGAGCTTATTTGAGATTCCTTTTTGATATTAAACTAAGCGTAAATATGTGAATAAAGTGGAGTGTCCGAAGCTGGTGCATTGAAAATTGGCTATAATATTCACATCAAAACTTTATGAAAGCAAGAATTACAAAAATGATCTTGTGATTGGGAAAAAAACAAAGCAATTAAGTGTATGCATATTTATTCCGTATTTTTAAAAATAAATTTAAAATGTATACAAATGTATTTTCGTGTGAATAATTGAAATTTAAGATTGTAAGTATTTGTCTGCCTGATCTTCTACGATGTTTATTTATAATTAACATAGGAAGTTCAACGCTTTTGGCTATTGCATGAGTATGAAAAAAGCCATATTTTTTACTTTAGCTTATGTCTTAAAAAAGAACTGATTTTAACCCACAAATCAGTTTGAGTATATTTAGCGCTGCAAGTAAAAAGAAAAAAAATCCAAGATACTCAAAATTTGGAGCAGAAAATCAGAATTAAAAACTGAGTCAGTTAAGCAAATCAGTTTTTCAAATCATTCAACTACTTTTTCAATGAAAAATTTGAAACATTGTATAAGTGATTAATATAAACTATGCTGCATTAAAAGATACATTTGGAGTCAAATTACTCCATCTACAGCGTTCTTAACAACGTACGTAGGAGACAATATTCTGGAGCAATTTATAGTGGTGGTAAAAAAAATTGCATCACCCGCGTCGCAAAGGCGAGGAATATCATCCTGACTACATTCAACACACAGTCAAGCATCCCGTATCCCAGATGATTTGAGGGTGTATTTCTGATCAAGGAGTTAGTGGGCTTCACTTTGTGCAAAGAACAGTAAACGCTCTGGTGTATATTGGCATTTTGGAGGAGAAATTGCTTCCTACTATCTGGGATCACTTTACTTCAGTTCCAAACGTCATTTTCCAATATGATTCTGCTCCGTGCCATAGGGCAAAACTGGTAAGTAACAGTTTAAAAACCTTTATCCTGCCAATAGGCTTAAATTGACTTGGGGTCAAGTAATTTTTTTCTTTAAACTCACACGCAGGTTCAGAAATGGAAAAATGAGCATGGGGTCAGCAGTTTGCTTTGGCCCGGAAAAACCTCCGATCTACGTAAACAAATATCGGATTCCTGCTGTTAAATGTTTATTTCATAAGTTTTGCAGAATTTCACATACATTCATCGTAATCGGTCGACCAAAGCTTCTCACATAATCCCATTGTTGTGAAAATGCGTGGGTGATGCAATTTTTTTTTTCCAGCACTGTAGCTTCGCTGTCTCACATCAACTGCTAAAACCCAACTGTTAATACCTTTTAAATCTGCATAAAATTGTCAGTTATCTAAGATACTCATCATCCAAAGCGTAATCAATATAATCAGATTTTAAAACTGATTTGGTTACGCAAAACAGTTGTTCAAAATTTTCAATTAATTCTTCAATGACAAACACTGAAAAATTTGAATCATTTAAAGGATCAATGTTTACTGTGCCATATTTAAAAATATAATTTTTGGAGTTAAATTACTGCAGCAAAGTTACTCTTAACAATGCAGGAGGAAATATCCTGAAGCAATTTAACTGCGCTGTCTCACATCGACTGCTAAAACAACTATAAATGCAAATGAGGCAGTGAGAAGCAAAATTAAAAATTTGGAGATAACAAGTACACAAATGGTAGGTGAACCTCTCCTCTGTCTTGGGGCAAGAGATAGTACTAGTAGTCCTGGTAGGTTGGAAAAAAAAATCAATGAAAGCCTACCTAGGAAGTTATCTTTATACGCGTTTTACTCAAAACTTGAAAATGTCCACTTACATCCCTTTGCTTCTTACTGCCTCAAATGTGCATACAAATTTTCACCTGTTTCAGATATCCAGCATTCAAAGAAGTGTCTCACGTAATCAATAAAATCAGATTTAAAAACTGAGTCGGGAAGTAAACCAGTTTTTCAAAATCTCCAATTACTTCTTTAATGAAAAAAAAAAAAAAAAAATGAAAAAATTTGAATAATTTAAAAAATTAATGTAAACTGTGCTATAATAAAAATATACAGTCAATTCGCAATAACTCGAATCTAAAAAGACCGACGAAAATCTTCGACTTATCGGAAGTTTGACTCACCACTAGTTTTGTTTTTAGACATTTTAGTATTAAAAACCATCGCACAATGTGCACAGTTAAATCAAAAATATTGCGAGTAAAAAAAATCAAAAAGCATGGTTTTGATTTTGATACTGCTGGAACCAGTTGAATTGAGCTGATTCTACTTGAGGAAAGGTGCCCATCTTCGTTCGTTTTTAATTCGGATTCCTGGATTCTACCGCTTTAGAAGTTTCTATTTTTCTTTTAATATCATGGGCAGAGTACTCTGTCTCTCAGAAACTTATCAGCAAATGATCGAACTAAAGAATGAAGGGGAACACCTTTTAACTTAAGTCAGCCTTTGAACAAAGGTACAGTCAGTTGACTTGACAGCTTGACAACTTAAAAGCAAATTCGTAGTCCAGCAACATTTCGAAGTGTAAAAAGTATAGTACAACAAAAGAAAACAAGCTAACTTATTTCTGCACGTGTAACTACTTTATCGCACATTGGCTAAACAGGTGCTCATATTGCTTTAAAAAAAATGAATCTTTTAATGAATTAATGTAAACTTTGCTGTATTTAAACATACATTTTATGTTAAATTGCTTCACTTCGGTACCAAAACAACGAAGAAAGCAATATTCTGAAGCAATTTAGCTGCACTGTCTCACATCGACTGCTGAAACAACTATTAATAACCGTTAAATGTTCATAAAAATCTTCAACTATCTGAGATACCTAGCATCCGACGCATCTTTACGGAATCAATAAAATCACATTTAAATTTATGCTATGCCGTTGAGATAAAGTTTAGTCGCGTGTTGTTTCATCCTTTCATGACTTTTATTACTCCCCAAACGTTGTTAATTCTACAATCCTAGTAACTTTTCATGTCGCTCTTTAATTGATATTTTAAGATTGAATTCGATGTCTCTTGGATCTTAACTCGAGAAGTATTTTATGGTAAAAGGTCTTTTAATGTGTGTTTATTCCGAAGTAAAAATTTGTAAATAAGAGTTTAATGAAAACTAGTGTAAGGGAATTTTTATGTTACCTTTCGTTGTTACAAATATCAGATGCAGACTTTTTTTATACTTTTCGCGTTGAATATTTAATGAACTTAGAGATGTAAATTCATTTTTAAGGAACCATATGTAATGGGGTTGTTTCCATCAGTCACTGAAGTTGATAGAATGAGAAAAAAAAAAATCCAGGAATTCTGAATCATCCAGGTTATGATGATTCAGAAGCGAATCCAATATTGTGCTCTACGCTTGCTATTAACCATATAGTTGCCACAACATGTGAGCAAAGAATTAAATTAAATATTGCGTTCTGCGCTGATGGCATCAGTGAATGGCATTTCATCACTTGGGATGTCATGTGCAGTAGCGCAAAAAAAGAATTAGCGCAACGATTAAAATAATTTTTAAAAATATTAAACTTTGTCAAATTATTTAAAAATTCAAATCCTATGTTTTTAAGCATGCTATTTCAAAAAAAAAAAAACTTAAAATTTTGAAAACGACCCGATTGCACATCAAGAAGTTGATGAATGATAAATTATATTTTGATTTAAATAGTAAAAGGAAAACATTCAGGGAAATTCCATTCAAAAATAAACCAAGCATATCTAAATTCTTTGGAAACCGAAAAACACCATTTTCTTTTACGAAGTCATTGAATAGAAATTAGACACAGGTCCTTGAAGTTTAGCTAAATATGTATAAAAAAAAGCATTTAAAAAGCTAAATTTTAAATTTTTTATGTAAGACAATTTTTATTTGCCATTAGCATAAATAGTTACACAGTAAGACTCTTTGCTTATTGATAAAAAATATTCTGATCTCGTATGATATTTAAACCTCCCGCTGGGTCGGAGAAATTCTTATTATTTGCATAATTTCAATGTTTTAACATGTTGTCAATCGTAATGTTTCTATACCAATGTATAGACAAAGCATTTAATTGCTGCTGAAAATCCCCCTTCAGGAGATAAAATTTATCTCTATAATTTAGTGTTCGTCTTCATGTCCTTATTCTCATCTTGTCTTGCTCTTGTTACTCATATTCTTCACGTTACTCAAAATAAATTTTCAGTTTATTCTTTTGGATCGTTATTCAAAATTTGAAGCTTCATTCATGTGTTTATTGGTATTTTTTTCAAAAATTCTTGAAGTTTTTTGTCCTTTGTCCGTTAATTTAATTCATTTTTCTGGCAACTTTTTCTAGTTTTTAACAATCTTTTGGCGTCATAGCCTGTTAAGTATCTTGTGCCAAAAAACCCAATAGTATTTTATAATAATTTTTGTATTGGGTGATATTTCAATTGCATGCCAATGAGCTACCTTCAGCCATTGGTCATGGCGTCTAGATGGAAACATGACATGAGATTTTACTGAATTTAGTCCTGTAGGGAAACTTCTTGACTAATCTTACAATTTCATTTTAGTGGATGATATTTGTCAACTTGGGGATTTGTCAAAGTAGGATGATGAATAACCTACCAACCAACCAACAAGTAATTCTATTAACCTGTCGGGAGAGAGCTTTTCTAGTGGCTTAGTGTATAAAGGTTTTAGAAAAATCGTTACTAGAAAATCGCCCGTCAAGGTATGACGGGTGAAAATTACTTCTAAATTTGAACGAAGCAATTGCCTGTCTGGTGATGTTTTGATATCTGAAATTTTAACCCTAACTCCAGTGGATGAACCCTAAATTGATTAAATAGCGGTCATTGTTGGATCCTTTTTTGTTTCTTCATTCTCCTAAAATGACAGTCTTACCAGCAAAACAGTTCAGTTGCCGGATCGAGTTCAGCCTTGTCAAAATAAAGTATTTCTCCCTGCCTGTCAAAATTACCAAAAAAAAAAAAAAAAAAAAAATTATCATGCTGTGTCGCGATTAACATTGTTGATGACACTAAGAGCAGTAGTAGAAACATGGTGCTACGGCGCTGTGGAGTTACTCCGCCCACGCTCACCCTGCCGACTCCACAGAGTGGGCGTGGTCGGAGTAACTCCACAGTGCCGTAGTCCCCATGTTTCTACTACTACAGGATTTGTGGAGGGGTGTTTTTTGTAAATTTTCACATACGTCATCCAATAATATGTTAAATTTAGCTTTCGCACGCGTTTTCATTACGCGTATGTCCGAGGTTCGATCTGCTGATCTTAAAGCATTCGCTTTTATTAGTAGCAATTATACAATTTAGACCACGAAGCTTTTATCTCGTTTCATGTTACAGTCGTTGTTTAGAATCATTTTTAAAGAAAAAGTTAAACTTATATTATCTGAGGAGAAATTAAAATTTTCTTTTCTTAAAAAAAAAATTTCATTTAAACAATAAATCAGTATAAGGAGCAAAGCAAATGTCTAGAATTATTAGTAACAGTTGACTTTTCAATAAAAAGAAAATATATCTTTTAACTGGGAGAAAAATGATTCGGTAATTTAGCTATGAACATACAACTTAAAAAAAAAATAAGGGACATTTCCCCTTCGAATGGTAGTATAGATGAAATAGCTTTTAAGTTATTTCCACCCTTTACTTTAGGTTATATTTTGGGGGGAATATATTAAATTGATAGTATATGAGTAACAACAAAATAAAAAAATCATGTGAATTTTAAGGTATTTTTACTGTTCTGCTACTTTTTTAGCCTACTTTCCCAGTAAAAGTCAGAAAAAGAAGAAAAAAGCATGAAAGAAGGCTTAATGCATATTTAAAATATCGCGAAAAACAAAAAAAAAAAAAGTCAAAAATAAATAAAATAATTAATAAATATCGAAAAATTAAAAATTAGAAAGTAGAGTATTGAGATAGGGGAAATTGTTTGTCTGTCTGTCGCCCTCCCCCTAATAACTTTTGAATGAATATTCCGATTCGAACAAGCTTTTTTTGTTCGAAAGATCTCGGCGAGGGCACCTCATTTCCATATTTCACTTTTTGGTTTGAACTATTTTTTGTTCAATTTTAAACAGTTCAAAAAAACTTAACATTAGCGCCTACGGAGAAATTCAAGACAATTCCGAACTGTGAGGCAAATTTGCTTCAAACAAACTTTGTAGGAAAAAGCTTTTGATGAAAAACTTGTATATAACAAATCTTTTTGATTTGAACAATTTTCTGTTCAATTTTGAACAGTTCAAATCCCTTAACATTAGCGCCTACGGGGAAATTGCAAGTCCGTGTAGATTCCGCACTTGAAGGCGGATTTACTTCAAACGAATTTTGTTGGAAATAGCTCTTGACGACAAACTCCAGATTCCGACTACGAGAAGTTAGGGGCACCTGACTCCGACTCCGTTTTCTGTGCCCGACAATTAGTCAAATTCCGACTTCGACTCTGACTTCGTAGCTTTGGCAAAAATTTATACAAGGAGGAAAAATGACTGACTTCGATTCTTGGATAGTCGACTCCGACTCCTTTATAAAAAAAGGAGATTGATTCCGACTTCGACGCCATGGTTTTAACTGTGAAATAATTATTGTTAATATGACTTGTTTTTATTTTCACTCTAAAGTTTTACTTTAGGTATTCAGTTTTCCGCGGATAAACTCGAAGTCATTTATGTTTCTACATAAAGATATGCTTAGACGATTTTTTTTTTTATTTTTCGACAATGAAAATTATTTCTTTAAGTTGACATTTTATTGTTTTTATTTATTTTGGTAAGTGCATTAATTCATTAAAAAAATATTTTTGGCAACAGGGGCTAAAGAAACGATTTCTTTTATGATGTATTCATTTTATTAAACTTATTAATTTTAATTATTATTTTTTCGTTTTGAAAGCGGTTAAAGAATTTTTTTTAATGGAAAAAAGCGTGTTAGCTGCTTTGTTTAAAAGGTGCTGCTATTTTATTTGTTCGTTTAGTTATTTATTTATTTTTACGCATCTTATTTTTTAGATGTGTGAGGCGTATTTTATTCTTAGAAATCAGCTTAAAATATTAAAAAAATATGTTTGAAACAATTTGTGATTTTAGCTATTTTTGAGAATATTGATCAGGTACTAGAAAGTAGTATGGGTACATGGGAAAGTAGGCTCGTTATTTTTAGACGGAACTTCTTGTCATTATTGTGTTGGACATTCACAGAAACAATAAAAAAATTTAATGCTTAAAATTTTAACAAGTGATCTATTTTTATTTTTTATATACTATATATAACTGTATTATATATTATACTACTAGCAAGAAGGCTTATTGTTGTACTAAAAACACAACACATGAAAACTTCGATGGATTTCAAGACAATGCTGTTTATCTTGCAACATTTTTAAGCATAGTAGTTAAAACTGATTCTACTCGTTAACCATACTCGATGATTCAGGGCTTGCAATTGTTTTCTCAATTTTAAATACCAATAAGTTTCAACCCATTAGTAAAAAATGTATCCATCATAAAATATAAAATTCTCATAATTTGTACTTACACTCACAAAACACAATGGCACATACAAACACATTGGAGCAAGCACATACACTGGCACTCATTCGCACTCACAAACACAGACACTGGCATAAATTGCTTGGTTTTTTGATAAAGCAATTTATATAAATCTAACCAATTTCGACTTTACACATTAATGGTAATTTATATTCATAATTTTCGTTAAAATAAGCACATTATGTCACTTTTTTTTTCAAAACTTAACAATTTTAAGTCAAGTATTTTCTATTCATTTCACTAAACTCATACGTAGTCAAAGACCTATTTTTCTTTTTCCATTCATATTCAACTTACACACATTTTTATTTTTAAATACTTTCTACGATTGCGTTTAATGCATTACACTCACGATTTTAAATGAACTCTGCTGTTATCTCACGCATTTAGGCATTTTCATCGAATAATAGAACTTAGAAAATGTTTAACACAATTGATTTACAGAATTTTGTTCCGCGAATTTAACGTTTGTTTTTTTCATTCACACTTATTTAAAGTTACGAATATCTCGTTTAATATTTTGAAAACAATTATTTCAGCATTTCGCATTTTTCAGAACATTTCACAGTTCATTTTCGTATGCATTATTATGAAACAAAGATTTTAAAAATAAATAAGAATACAACATAACATTTATTGGACAAGCTATTCAAGAAGCAAGTTCATACACAAATCATTAATCAACTATTCCTACATATTACCTTTTCCTTTAGAACTTTTCATTACATATGATAGCGAATTTATTTCGCTTATGCATCATTGTAAATGTTGATATAAAGAAATATATATATTTATACTCTTAATCTTTTAAATTCAGAAAAAAATATCCAACATATGTTTTTACATATAGATGAATCAAATCTTTTAACGATAATTTTAATCACAATTTTTTTTTCTTTTCAGGAACTTAGAGTTCTAACGAATGCAATCTCAGTCTCTGATATTTAACGTTTTATTAAAAGAAAAAAAATCGTAATTGATATTGTGATATTAATTTTAATTCATAGAAATTGTCCAAGAAGTCGATTTATACTATACATTGTAACCATAAATACGAGTTTTCTTACATTACCGCATAGGTTTAACTTTTATCTGTTTTATTATCCTGGCTATTGTAATTGCTTATTATATTGATTATCTATACGCTATGGAATTGTAGAGAACATTCAGGAATATTTCAAATTGACCCACTGAGTTAAAACAATCACTACTTTTGTCATTAAAACATACGAATGCTAAAGAGGTTTAAGTATTAATTTGCAAAGATTAGGAACAACTAATTTACAGAAAACATTAAGAAAACTAACAAAAAAATTCAAAAAATGTTAAATAGGAATGTTTATTGAATAGTTCACTGTTTCACGCAAAAGTTACCTAAATTTGGAAAATCAACATCAGTCAAATGATAAAGTAATGAATTCTTAGGGATTTTATAATTTCTATCCTTCCATAATACGCTAGAAAATACAATCATACATACCTTGTTTCATCATCACGTACCTAAAGTTTTAGAAAATTGAATGAGAAAAAATTATAAACTTGTAAACTTCCACGTGGAAAAAACTTGAAAACAAAAAAACTTATAAACTAGAAAGCTTACTAGCATAAAATCTTAAAAAACTTAAAAAACTGGCATATCTTCACTTGCTAAAATTCTTTTTTTAAATAACATTCTTGAAACTTATGAATTTTGAACTTTCAGTTACAAATATACAAATTTTAGAACTTTATAAAGTTAAAAAATAAATACAAATAAATAAAAATAACTTGCAAACTTCGAAACAGAAAATCTTACAAGCTCTAAAATTTTGAAAACAGTATAGTGAATTGTTTTTTGAGAAAAACTAACAAACTGTAAAATAAAAAATAAGAGGAAAAAAAAACTTTTTGAAAACTTCAAAGGAAAAAATCTTTTGAATTTTGAGACACAAAGCAAGCGAACTTAAAAACCTTTAAAATTCTAAAACGAGAGAAACTACGAAACAGAAAACTTAGTGGAGAAAATATGTTTTGAAAACTTAACAGGGAAAACCTAAAAATTTTTAAAACGGAAAAACTTGCGAACTTGAAAAAATTGGAAAACAGAAAAAAATGAAAAACAACAGTACAGGAAAAAAAAAACTTAAAAATTTTTTCGCAAAAAAAAAAAATAAAACTTGAAACTCCTCATTAACTTAAAAAACGTATTTCATGACAAAATTTGAAACTCTTATTAAGCTTCGAAAAAACTTTAGCTTCGAAACAGAATAAATTTCAGATTTTAAACGGAAAATATTCGAGAGTATATAAACTTGAAAACACCGAAGCAGAAAAACTTTATAAACTAGAAAAAGGATATGAACAGAAAAAATTAAAATAGAACTACATACAAATTCTGCAACAGAAAATAATCTTGGAAATTAAAAAAGAAAAATTGAAACGGAAAAAAACTAGAAAAAACAACAAAAACCTAAAAAAAGATTTTTTTTTTTTAAACTTAATAACTTTAAAGATTTCTCAGATACTTAAAGACATATTCCTTCATAAACTTAGAGAGAGAAAAACTGTTACAACGAAACAGAAAATCTTGTACAGTCTAAAATTTCAAGTTTACAAGAATTCATACTTCTTGTTTGAATGGTAGTTTTATTTCCATTCTTAAATATTTTATGTTTTTAAGTTTTCATGCTTTTTTCTCCAAGTTTTTTAATTTTTATAATACTCTTATGCATAGTTTTTCGAATTATTCTACTTTCAAGGTTTTCAAGACTTTCATTTTTGATTTTATCTATTTTTCAAGTTTTTTCTTCTAAGAGGTTTGAGTTTTTTTTCTATTTTTAGGTTTTTAATTATTATGTAACTGTTTTTCTCTCTCTAAGTTTATGAATTAATATGTCTTTAAAAATCTGAGAAATCTTTAGAGTTTAAAAACTCTAAAAAAAAAAAATATTTTTTTTTTCTTTTTTTAGGTTTTTGTTGTTTTTTCTAGTTTTTTCCGTTTTAATTTGTCTTTTTTAATTTCCAAGATTATTTTCTGTTGCAAAATTTGTATGTAGTTCTATTTCAATTTTTTCTGTTCATATACTTTTTCCAGTTTATCAAGTTTTTCTGCTTCGGTGTTTTCAAGTTTATATAGTTTCGAATATTTTCCGTTTCAAATCTGAAGTTTATTCTGTTTCGAAGCTAAAGTTTTTTCCAAGCTTAATAAGAGTTTCAAATTTTGTCATGAAATACGTTTTTTAAGTTAATGAGGAGTTTCAAGTTTTATTTTTTTGCGAAAAAAATTTTAAGTTTTTTTCCCCTGTATTGTTGTTTTTCATTTTTTTCTGTTTCCAATTTTTTCAAGTTCGCAAGTTTTTCCGTTTTAAAAATTTTTAGTTTTTCCCTGTTAAGTTTTCAAAACATATTTTCCCCACTAAGTTTTCTGTTTCGTAGTTTCTGTCGTTTTAAAATTTTAAAGGTTTTTAAGTTCGCTTGCTTTGTGTCTCAAAATTCAAAAGATTTTTCCCTTTGAAGTTTTCAAAAAGTTTTTTTTCCTCTTATTTTTATTTTACACTTTGTTAGTTTTTCTCAAAAAAAAAAAAAAAACAAAACAATTCACTATACTGTTTTCAAAATTTTAGAGCTTGTAAGATTTTCTGTTTCGAAGTTTGCAAGTTATTTTTATTTATTTGTATTTATTTTTTAACTTTATAAAGTTCTAAGATTTGTATATTTGTAACTGAAAGTTCCAAATTTATAAGTTTCAAGAATGTTATTTAAAAAAAGAATTTTAGCAAGTGAAGATATGCCAGTTTTTAAGTTTTTTAAGATTTTATGCTAGTAAGCTTTCTAGTTTATAAGTTTTTTTGTTTTCAAGTTTTTTCCACGTGAAAGTTTACAAGTTTATAATTTTTTCTGATTTAATTTTCTAAAACTTTAGGTACGTGATGATGTAACAAGGTATGTATGTTTGTATTTTCTAGCGTATTATGGAAGGATAGAAATTATAAAATTCCTAAGAATTCATTACTTTGTCATTTGACTGATGTTGATTTTCGAAATTTAGCAAACTTTTGCATGATTTCACTTGCGTGAAACAGTGAACTATTCAATAAACATTCCTATTTAACATTTTTAGAATTTTTTTGTTAGTTTTCTTAAAGTTTTCTGTAAATTAGTTGTTCCTAATCTTTGCAAATTAATACTTAAACCTCTTTAGCATTCGTACACTTATGTTTTAATGACAAAAGTAGTGACTGTTTTAACTCAATGGGTCAATTTGAAATATTCCTGAATGTTCTTTACAATTCCATAGCGTATAGATAATCAATAGAACTCTGTGTGTTTTTTGAACTAACTTTGAGTCACCTCCACGTTAGGCTTAACTAGCGTTGTTTTTTATTTTCAAAAGGAAATGTTGGTTTATTGACATTATTTTCCCAAAACGTAGTTCCTTTATTTCGTTAAAAAAATGTCAAACATGACCACAGAATTTGTACAAATTTAAACTTACAAAAAAAATTCCACCGTAGCTAAACTAACGCAAATGATAAATATAGCGCTTTTATAAAAGGGATAGAACTTTGAAGCTTTTAATTTCAACGTTGAATGTATTGCATGGTTATGTGTTTTCATTCTTGTTCATGAATTTTACAAAAATAATTCTGTAAAACAAAGTGTATTTTTTAGTTTAATAGTTCAAATTTTTTTAACTGTGCATTTTTATTTTCTTAAACAAATATGTACCCATTCCCCAATAAGTATTGATATTTTTTTTTCTGCCACTCTACATGTAATGTTTTATTCAATGTTATAATTTATACAGTTGCTCCCAAAAGTATTCGTACACTTATCATTTTCAATGAAATATTGCTCTACCCATTAGTAAAAATTAATATTTTGGAATGGGTAAACAATATTACAAAACTACATGAAGTATTTTAATAGCAAAATAAAATATGATTTTGAAGAAATTAATAATCAAAAAGTATCAAGAACTTTAAAACACAAAAGTGTTCGTAGAAAATATTTTAAAATAATTGTTTAGCAATCTTTAAATAAAACCGATAAAACTCAAGGAAAAAAGGCTCTTGATGCAATAAAAAATAAATGCAAATCGCTTATATCAGCTTTTGGATCCGAAATGATACCCTTTTTTTTATGCTCGTAGACAGGACTTATAAATGCTTACCCCATGTTGTTTATATAATCTCTTTCCCTACGGCAGAAGTTTCTAGCAAAAAGTGCTTATGTTCATTATTTGTGGAGCCCTTTTTTTTTACTTGCATAAAACATGAAGTAAAGTAAATATCAATTTAATACAAATCATTTTAAGTGAGGGAAGATATTAAATTCCGTAAAGAACTCTATCTTAGTGCTATTTCAGCAGAATATTTTCAATATTTTTTTCAATTTTTCCGCAAATTAAATAAATTAATGAAAATAGAGTTTTAATGTTTAACGTCGATTAAAAAAAAAAAATACATATATAGTAGCATGTTTTGAAAATAATAATGATAAGCATTTTTTGTTGTTTATTTCCACACTTAATACACTAAATTTATAAGTTTTTCTATGTCAATTTGTGTTACATGATTTTTGATAATTATGAGTTTTTCTATTATACATAGTTTCTACGGCTAAAATTAATGCAGCATTAATTTAATTGCCATATTTCACGTTTCAAGGCATTGTCAACAAAAAATGAGAAATGTGGTCTACATGAAACCAGACTAAGAAGCATTTTATAGCTGAACTACTAATCAATCCAAATGTAAATTACAGTTGTGATTTTTGCTGGATGCAAAGTAAAATATCTGAAATTTTAACCGTTCAGCTATACTTTAATTGAAAAATTGAAAGGATAATAATAATAATAATTAAAAAAAAAGAAAAAAAAAAAAGAAAATCCATCGATATTTGTCAATTAGTTCTCAAGACACAAACAAAGAAAAGCACTATGTTATTGGGTTTCCCCTGTCTTTGGCAACTCTTCTCCCTTGGCGTGTTTTTTATTTACTGCGTGAAAATTACATATTTTAGAAATCAAATATGCTTGGGGAAAAGGTAATACTTACTTGGTAATACTCCCTCCGTCTCAAACTAGTAGAGAGACGTTTGAATATTTTTGTACCAGTGATTAATTCTGACGCTTTTATGATTTTGTTTGAATATTTTTTAAAGATTTCAAGGTACTATACTATCAATTAATCGAGTGTTGGAGCCCTTGGTTTTTGATTCTAATTTGGTAGTGGTTTAAGGAGGTAAGGCTCGGTAAGTAAATGTTACTTATTGATAACATAACACAATAAAATTTCTGAAAAAAGTAAAAATAAATCGTAATTACCAGTTTCAGTACTACTTAATTTGTTAGTATCTTAATAGAAATAATTTGTGGTATAGGGAGTACTTCAGAAAACATTCGTCAAGAAAACTGCAAATCTAAAAACGAAAGTCGGGAGAAAACGGTATATTTTGGCTGTCGGCTGAAATAAAAAATAAATTAAAAAAAAATCACAGATCAACAATTGTCGCACCCTTGATTTTTTTTATAGCTCGAAAAAAAAATATGAAAATTTACGACTTGATACGCAAAGGAATTAACTAGTTTAATGGCTAAGTAATGCTGATTGTCGATAAATTGAAGAAACTCTAATTCCAGAACGCTATTCAAAAATTAATTTCAGATACCAACTGAGAGAAATCATTGTCTGTCTGCCTAAATAATTTTTTTTTTCCATCCGCTGTAAAAATAACTCACTCTTGCAATCTGCTTGGAAAAATAGCTGTCACCGTCGAAATAATCATATTTTGAAAAATATGAAAATGAAATCAGATGCTCCTTAAAGTTACAAGAGAATCGTAGCTTTTTAACTAAAGGGAAACAATTTTGAAACAAATTGTGGAAAAATGCTTTATTTCAGAAATAAGCTGCTGCAATTAATCGTAAAACTTGCCTCGAAATAGAAAAAAGATCAATGTGCATGAGGGCATACACCCATGGACTTACACATTTACTTATTATACATATATTTTCTTTTTAAAACTCTTTAGGATGGATCCAACATCATGGAGATAATCAGAACCAAGACAGACGAAGATTTTTTCCATAATTATAACAATATTCAGAGTGTTAGTATATTATACGTTGATTTCATGGTGCACATGTTTGGAAATAATAATCAAAACTTAGAGGTAAAAAGCAAGGGTATATTTTATAATTATTTAACAAGCATTACACTAAATTAATTTTACCAAAAGATTTATTTCACATCTGCATTTTTTTAAGATTCATATTTTCAAATACCTTTTGCAATTTTGGCAGAGAATTGTTTTCAAAGTATGAAGTATGAAATGCATGCAATAATAAAGTTCCTGTATTAAACATAAATTTGGCCAAATAAACATTCTACATACAAGCAAAATTAATAAAACAAATAATTGATTGGAAAAAGAAAAAGGTAAGCTTTTTCTTAAGATAATCTAATTTTACTTTCTGTATCTAATTTTAGAACAAAGATATACTAACTTAAAGTTGTTCATTTTATTGTACTTTTTCTTTGAAATTTGTGGTATAAGTTGGATAAAAATCTTTTTTTTTTCTGGAATTTTTTCATGCAATGCAATGAAGAAGAAAATCCCCAGCAAATTTCTCCCGAGCATATATCGATGTAACTGTGCATTAAAGGGGCACATGATTTATTTTTCAGAACCCAATGTCTGCTGAGGAAGTAGCACTTTTATATTCCCAGTAGGACAGGGCGATGTAGGAATTTCTACATCGTGATGCATCGCCATCCTTACATCGCGATGTAGTCCAAACAGTTTGAAATATTTTTCCCGCTTTAGGGGCACCCCCCCTCCCTCATTAGTAGGGGAGTTTTCCGTACAAAAATCCAGGCTTTTGTCAGATCTTTTTCTAATTTGGCACATAGGTTCTTTAATCACATGGGGTAGTACCCCATATGAATACTACCCCATGGGAAACTATCCTATGTGGATTTCCAGCATCAAAGACATCTGGGCCGAATCTGGAAAAGATTCGACGAAAACTGGATTTTTATAAGGAAAACTCCCGTGGGGTTTGGCACACATAGCGGGACGAAAACTACAATATGGGAATTCCCAAACATCAAAAGACAAATGTACTAAATTTACAACGGATCAGACGAAAACTGGATTCTTATAAGACCCCCCCCCCCCGACACACACATGGTTTCCCACTCCATAGCGGGACGAAAATGGGTATTCCCCAGCGTCAAAGGACATCTGTGACAATTTTGGAAAATTCCTGATAAAACTGGTTTTTTATAAGAAAACCCCCCATTTTGTCGTTGTCTCCCATAGCGGAGCGAAAACTACTTTATGAGAATTCCTGAGCATCAATGAACGAACCTCTATGCCAAATTTTGGAAAGATCCGACAAAAAATGAATTTTTTTCATGGAAAACCCCCATCGGGGTTGCCCCCACCCCAAAGAGTGACGAAAGCTAACCTCCGTGAATTCCTGAGCATCAAAGAACCTCTATGGCAAATTTAGAAAAGATCGGACAAAAACTTTTTTTTATATAAGGAGAACCCCCGATGCGGGGTTGCTCCCCCCCTTATCATAGAGGGTTGAAAACTACCATGTGTGAATTTCCAAGCATCAGAGGACCTCTGTTCCAAATTTGGAAAAGATATGATAAAAACTGTTTTTTCATAAGAACTCCCCCGTATGGGGGTTGCCCCCCATAGTGGAACGAAAACCACCCTATGAGAATTCCTGAGCATCAAATAACGAAACTGTGCCAAATTCGGAAAGATCCAACAAAAACTGGATTTTTTGTAGGTAAACTACCATAGGGGTTGCCCCCCCCCAAAGAGGGACGAAAACTACCCTGCGTGAATCCCCAGGCATCAAAGAACTTCTGTGCCAAATTTTGGAAAAATCCGACAAAAACTAGATTTTTTTCAAGGCCCCCCCCCCCCCCCCCCTCCTTATAAAGTGATGAAAACTACCCTGCGTGATTCTTGAGCATCTAAAAACCTCTATGGCAAATTTAAAAAAGATAGGACAAAAACTTTTTTTTAATACGAAGAACCCTCAATGCGGGATTGTCTGTCCTCCCCCCCCACCACATAGAGAGACATAAACGACCTTGTGTGAATTCCCGAGATTCCAATAACGAACCTCTGTGCCAAATTTGGAAAATATCCGACAAAAATCAGATTTTTTGAAAGAAAACCCCCATTATGGGGGTTTAATTAGATACCATGGGGAGTTTATTCTTCAATGATTTGTTTTACTTTTTTTAAGAAGTTGTTTGTTTGCATTTTTACCATAAATAAAAATTTGCTTGACATATTTTATGTGCCTCTTTTTTCAACAATTACTTGTCTTTTTTTTGATGGGAGGGGGGGGGGGGGTGGCTGCAGGCCCGTTATTTCAATTTTTTCCCAAATATGGCAAAGAGTCTGTATTCAATAAAAATTTTACAGAAAACCAAGTAAAACGACGGCCAGTCACGTGTAAAAACATGAATGTTCAAAAATCAAGACGGGAGGAGGGGCCGTTAATTGACCCCCTGACCCCATAAATGATGGGCCTGTGAAAGTGACTCTACGCATTAAAATGGGAAACTACGGTGGTAAGCTTCTGAAGTTACAATTTGATCACACGCACACGAATCTTATAAAATACAGTCGAACCTCGTTATAACGAACTTAAAGGGACCATTAAAATCGATTAAAAACGTGGTTCGCTTTTTCCGAAAACCAATAAACAGTAAGACAAGGATTGCAAAAAAGTCCATTTCAGCAGTTATTTATTTTAAGCGTGTTCGACTGTATTCTGAAAAAAAAAAAAAAAAAAAAAAACTAATGTGCTCCAAGATAAAAAAAAAAAAGGAAATAAATTTTCTTACAAATTTACGAAATTAACTTCTTCGTATATGACGAAATTAAGTTGACGAAACTAATGCTCTCAAAACTACGAAAATGATTGTTAATTTGACGAAACTAGAATGAAGAAATATTTTGTTACATTTGACGAAATTCGCATCCTCAAATTACTAACAAAAGCAGTTTCTTCAATTTGACGAAATGTTCGCTCGGAGCATATCCCTGGAAGTGGTTTCCTCAAAAACGAAGAAAATTTCGTCAAATTTGAAAGTCCATTTTTGAGAGTGTGTACAAGTATAAATCTTCTTGTTGGATAATTTCTATGAATTAAAATTAATATCACAATTTCAATTACGATTTTTTTTCTTTCAATAAAACGTTAAATATCAGAGACTGAGATTGCATTCGTTAGAACTCTAAGTTCCTGAAAAGAAAAAAAAAATTGTGATTAAAATTATCGTTAAAAGATTTGATTCATCTATATGTAAAAACATATGTTGGATATTTTTTTCTGAATTTAAAAGATTAAGAGTATAAATATATATATTTCTTTATATCAACATTTACAATGATGCATAAGCGAAATAAATTCGCTATCATATGTAATGAAAAGTTCTAAAGGAAAAGGTAATATGTAGGAATAGTTGATTAATGATTTGTGTATGAACTTGCTTCTTGAATAGCTTGTCCAATAAATGTTATGTTGCATTCTTATTTATTTTTAAAATCTTTGTTTCATATTAATGCATACGAAAATGAACTTGAAATGTTCTGAAAAATGCCAAATGCTGAAATAATTGTTTTCAAAATATTAAACGAGATATTCGTAACTTTAAATAAGTGTGAATGAAAAAAACAAACGTTAAATTCGCGGAACAAAATTCTGTAAATCAATTGTTTTAAATATTTTCTAAGTTCTATTATTCGATGAAAATGCCTAAATGCTTGATATAACAACAGAGTTCATTTAAAATCGTAAGTGTAATGCATTAAACGCAATCGTAGAAAGTATTTAAAAATAAAAATGTGTGTAATTTGAATATGAATGGAAAAAGAAAAATAAGTCTTTGACTACGTATGAGTTTAGTGAAATGAATAGAAAATACTTGCACTTAAAATTGTTAAGTTTTGGAAAAAAAAGTGACATAATGTGCTTATTTTATCGAAAATTATGAATATAAATTACCAGTAATGTGTAAAGTCAAAATTGGTTAGATTTATATAAATTACTTTATCAAAAAACCAAGCAATTTATGCCAGTGTCTGTGTTTGTTAGTGCGAATGAGTGCCAGTGTGTGTGCTTGCTCCAATGTGTTTGTATGTGCCATTGTGTTTTGTGTGTGTAAGTACAAATTATGAGAATATTATATTTTATGATGGATACAATTTTTACTAATGGATTGAAACTTATTGGTATTTAAAAATGAGAAAACAATTGCAAGCCCTGAATCATCGAGTATGGTGAACGGGTAGAATCAGTTTTAACTACTATGCTTATAAATGTTGCAAGATAAACAGCATTGTCTTGAAATCCATCGAAGTTTTCATGTGTTGTGTTTTTAGTACAACAATATGCCTTCTTGCTAGTTGTATAACATATAATACAGTTATATATAGTATATAAAAAATAAAAATAGATCACTTGTTAAAATTTTAAGCATTAAATTTTTTTTATTGTTTCTGTGAATGTCCAACACAATAATGACAAGAAGTTCCGTCTAAAACTAAACGGGCCTACATTCCCGTGTACCCATACTACTTTCTAGTACCTGATCAATATTCTCAAAAAAAGCTAAAATCACAAATTGTTTCAAACATATTTTTTAAACATTTTAAGCTGATTTTTAGGAATAAAATATGCCTCACACATCTAAAAAATAAATAAATAACTAAACGAACAAATAAAATAGCAGCACCTTTTAAACAAAGCAGCTAACACGCTTTTTTCCATTAAAAAAAATTCTTTAACCGCTTTCAAAACGAAAAAATAATAATTAAAATTAATAAGTTTAAGAAAATAAATACATCATAAAAGAAATCGTTTCTTTTGCCCCTGTTGCCAAAAATATATTTTTTAAATGAATTAATGCACTTAAAATGCCAACTTAAAGAAATAATTTTCATTGTCGAAAAAGAAAAAAAAATCGTCTAAGCATATCTTTATGTAGAAGCATAAATGACTTCGAGTTTATCCGCGGAAAACTGAATACATAAAGTAAAACTTTAGAGTGAAAATAAAAACAAGTCATATTAACAATAATTATTTCACAGTTAAAACCATGGCGTCGGAGTCGGAGTCAATCTCATTTTGGGATGAAGGAGTCGGAGTCGACTATCCAAGAATCGAAGTCAGTCATTTTTCTTCCTTGTATAAATTTTTGCCAAAGCTACGAAGTCAGAGTCGAAGTCGGAATTTGACTAATTGTCGGGCACAGAAAACGGAGTCGGAGTCAGGTGCCCCTAACTTTTCGTAGTCGGAATCTGGAGTTTGTCGTCAAGAGCTATTTCCAACAAATTTCGTTTGAAGTAAATCCGCCTTCAAGTGCGGAATCTACACGGACTTACAATTTCCTCGTAGGAGCTAATGTTAAGGGATTTGAACTGTTCAAAATTGAACAGAAAATTGTTCAAATCAAAAAGATATGTTATATACAAGTTTTTCATCAAAAGCTTTTTCCTACAAAGTTTGTTTGAAGCAAATTTGCCTCACAGTTCGGAATTGCCTTGAATTTCTCCGTAATCGCTAATGTTAAGTTTTTTTGAACTGTTCAAAGTTGAACAAAAAATAGTTCAAACCAAAAAGTGAAATATGGGAATGAGGTGTCCTCGCCGAGATCTTTCGAACAAAAAAAGCTTGTTCGAATCGGAATATTCATTCAAAAGTTATTAGGGGGAGGGTGACAGACGGACAGACAGACAATTTCCCCTATCTCAATACCCTACTTTCTAATTTTTAATTTTTCGATATTTATTTAATTATTTTATTTATTTTTGACTTTTTTTTGTTTTTCGCGATATTTTAAATATGCACTAAGTCTTCTTTCATGCTTTTTTCTTCTTTTTTCTGACTTTTATTGGGAAAGTAGGCTAAAAAAAGTAGTAGAACAGTAAAAACACCTTAAAATTCACATGATTTTTTTATTTTGTTGTTACTCATATACTATCAATTTAATATATTCCCCCCAAAATATAACCTAAAGTAAAGGGTGGAAATAACTTAAAAGCTATTTCATCTATACTACCATTCGAAGGGGAAATGTCCCTTATTTTTTTTTTAAGTTGTATGTTCATAGCTAAATTACCGAATCATTTTTCTCCCAGTTAAAAGATATATTTTCTTTTTATTGAAAAGTCAACTGTTACTAATAATTCTAGACATTTGCTTCGCTCCTTATACTGAGTTATTGTTTAAATGAAAATTTTTTTAAAGGAAAGAAAATTTTAATTTCTCCTCAGATAATATAAGTTTAACTTTTTCTTTAAAAATGATTCCAAACATCGACTGTAACATGAAACGAGATAAAAGCTTCGTGGTCTAAATTGTATAATTGCTACTAATAAAAGCGAATGCTCTAAGATCAGCAGATCGAACCTCGGACATACGCCGTTTGATGGAAGTGAAAACGGCATAATAATCTGGTTAGGGGAATCTGCTTTGCCCAAGAGCAAAGACGAGTTCATTAATGTAGAAAAAGCACATTATTTAAAAAAAGATCCTTCTTAGATTCACATGAAAATGCAGCTTGATTTCATAACTAACTATTTTTATAATGAACTGATTTAAGCTGTTTTTTTTTCCTTTTCATTCTTTCAAATTTTTATTGAAACACCTTAAATAAATAATGAAAGTGAAGTAATACTGATAAGTGTCGCTTCAGCTGATGATTTTTTTTTTTTTAAATTAAGTACACCATCTCTTGGTACATTTTCAACAAAGCTAAATTTAACGTATTATTGGATGACGTATGTGAAAATTTACCAAAAAACACCCCTCCACAAAGCTCGTAGTAGTAAAAACATGGGGACTACGGCGCTGTGGAGTTACTCCGACCACGCCTACCCTGTGGAGTCGGCAGGGTGGGCGTGGTCGGAGTAACTCCACGGCGCCGTAGCCCCATGTTTCTACTACTAAGAGCGTTACTCGATCAGTGAATTCTCTATTAAATATATATTATGATATCGCTTCACATACTTGAGATAAATCGTCGCCTCAGAACTATAGCAAGATATCTTATTGTTATTCCTGGGATTAGATGTCTGAGTGCTGTTCTTATTCGACGAAATATTTTTAGTCACTACTACTATGTGCATCTACACTTAATGTAGGCAGATCAACAGTCTTTTTTCTAAATTTCACAACAAGTAGTGCGTCAAGAAGTTTCCCTATAGGACTAAAGTCAACAAAAGGGCCTGTAGTGTTTTCATCTAGACGTCGTAATAAATTGCTGAAGTTAGCTAGCTCATTGGCATGCAATTAAAATATCATCTGCTGCAATGAAATTTTAAGACTAGTCCTACAGGACTAAATTCAGTGAAATGGCACGAAGTGTTTCCTTCTAGATACCCTAACAAATGGCAAAAGGTAGCTTCTTGGCACGTAACTGAAATATCATCTACTGCATGGAAATTGTAAGGCTAGTAATACAGGACTAAATTCAGTGAAATGGCATGAAGTGTTTCCTTCTAGATGCCTTAACAAATGGCAAAAGGTAGCTCATTGGCACGCAACTGAAATATCATCCACTATAACAAAATTGTCAGACAAGAAAATTTATGTGTGATCCATTGTTTGTCATGGCAGAATATCAGGAAAGATTTTATGGCCAAAATTTCTACGTTTTAAGAATCAAACGTCTAGAGTTGCTCTAAAGAAAGTGGATGAAATTTAGAGGATATCTTTTTTATAATAATTTCACATCAACAAAGACACACGATTTACTATTTTATAACAAAATCTACCTAACTTAAAATGAAAATATCTGTAGCTGAAACATATATATTGACAGAGTGAACTTTTTTCCAGTTTGTGGTGATGTGGAAAGCAATTCAAATATATTTTGAATGTTCGTGATACTGAATTTTCCTAAGCATGATTAAATTAAGGTTCCTTAATCAATACCAGCTGTTAAAATGGTTTCTTTGATCATTCAATAATGATCCTTAACCTCCTTATTTCTAATTCCACATCACTACCGTATTCTTGTTTAAAGTCTCTATTAACACATAGTGTTATCCCAAACTTACACCAACAGAGTTTCATTAATTCATTAATGAAGCTATAAATATTAATAAGCTTTCGTAGATATTAAGTGCCTACAAAACTGCTTCGTATCCGTGACTTTAAATATTCATGTTAATATTTTCGTGTTCTTTACAAATGAAAACCCAATTAACTTAGGCAATTAAGCTATCTATTTGGTATGAATGGTTCCAAAATTCTTTAGTAAAATTTTTGAAGTATTTGATACGTTTTCAAAGGAAGAAATTTTTTCATGAAGTTTTTTTGAGAGTGTTTACTAAAATTATTTCAGCGCTTGAAATAAAAATAAGTGGTATTTAATGCATTCACATCGTTAAAAAATAAGTTTAGCTGTTCAGTGTTGCTAAAAAATGACGAAAAATATGAAATATTTTTTATCAATTTTTTTTTACAGTTAAGAACATGCTTGCAATGAAAAAGAAGTGCAGTTTTTTTCTCTTCCATATCAAAATTTTTTTTCGATTAAAAATAATTAAGAACTAACGTGCTTATTTTTGAACATAATTACTTAATTAGAAAGTGTTTCTTATTTGACACTCAATTTTATTCTAAAATTCAAATGAATAATTGAAGCATCTTAATATTCAAGGCGGATTTACTTAGTACTGTGTACATTTACTTAAAGTAATCTGTTTGTTAAAAACATGATGACTTAGAAGACGTTCATGCTTTGATCTTATTTATTCTCTCTCTCTATATATATATAGAGTTTATATTTAGTCTTTCAATATTAAAAATTTACCCAAAGTGTTGAATATTTTTTACCAAGTAAAACACTTTCTTTGATAAAACACCTACTTGCACTGAAAAAAAAAGTGCAGATTTTTTCCCCTCCTTTTTTAATGTCAATAATTTTGTACAGTAAAAATAACTAAAAGGCAAACGTTCTCATCTTATAAATAACATTACTTAATTAGAAAATATTTCTCACATTTCAATTTTATGTCAAAGTTAAAATTCATAATGGGGTTGTTTCCTTCAGCCAAAAGTAGTACTTTTTGTCACTGAAATTGATAGAATAAGCAAAAAAAAAAAAAAAAAAAACATGGACTCAGAAAATCATTTTCCCAACAGTTATTTTTTAATTAATTTTTTAAAATGTCAAAATTAAATGTGGGAAATAAAAACACCCCACAGATGCCCAGGTTTCAACTTTATTGCCAATTTAAACACAGTAAATTCACATCTAAGGACTCTTTTGACTAAAAAACCTCCTTTTGAAGGAATTTCAGGCTGGGCTAGTGCGTACAACAGAAACAATGTAAGCATTCGATGAAACCACCTTCTAAAAGCAGTGTTTATTAAAATCAAATACAAAGATGTCAAGAAGAAAACTGCCATTTAATTGAAACTTCCTGTAAATAAAAACTAGATGAGGAAACAGCTTCTAGTGCTCCCAAAACTAAAAATTGTAAAAATGGGGTTGTTTCCTTCAGCCAAAGGTAGTACTTTTTGTCGCTGAAATTGATAGAATATCGCTGAAATTGATAGAAAAAAAAAAAAAAAAACATGGACTCAGAAAATACTTTTATTTTTCCAACAGTTATTTTTTAATTAATTTTTTTAAATGTCCGATTCTTTAAACAAGGCGTGGTCTTTATGACGTCACAAATGATAAACTGTGGCGCATCTTTCTACCTCATTTCTACGTTATGATTATCAAGAAGCGAATTACAATTGCTCTCTACGCTTGCTATCAACCATATCGTTGAAAATACAAGTGAGTAAAGATGCGAATTAAATAATTTTGACCGTGAATGGCAACACTGAATAGCATTTCATCATTTGTGATATCATCGACAGAAGCGTTAAACGATGAAAAAACACCGATTTAAGTAATTTTTTAAAAATATTAAAGAAATTATTTAAAAAATGGTCAGATTCTATGTTTTTAAGCATTCTCTTTCAGAAAAAAATACTTTTAAAATTTTGGAAACGACTCCATTTAAGCATCTTAATATTCAAAATAAAAATACATTTGCTCTACTCATTTTTTTCTTAAGATTTGAAAATGTGACTTTGAAGGTGTTTATACTTCAGCATAAAAAGCGAACATAAATTTTATCTACAAATATACGAGGTGGCAAAAATAAAACCCTGAAAGAAATCTGCAGTCAAATTTATTTCTCTCCCTGCAGGGTGAGACCAATTTATTTTTGTGTCATTTGTTTTGACGTGCTCTTGCAGTGTTACCGACGTTTTTTTATATTTATCTTACATGTCAGAACTAGTAAGAAAGTGCCTCCTACACATTGTTTGACAATTTCGTAAGAAAATTCGATTTCCTTTCCTCTTTTGTTGTCAAACTTCGACAAACTTGAGAGTTTCCGATACTGCAGAAGAAATGCTGTAGCCATTTTGAAAAGAAAATAATAATTTTTTTTTTCGTTTCCACTCATTTTCCGAAATAATGTTTCATTTTGTTACGAGAAAATTTCTAATTCGATAAAGGAGATTGAAATTAAGTAGCAAGCATTTTTTTCTGCTCGCTACTTCACAGCCAGACGGACATACGACAAAAAAGCAAAGAACAGCAAGGTTTTTTTTAAAATTTTTTCGTACAATTCTCCATACAGTTTTCTATTCGACAAATGGGGTTGTTTCCTTCAATCAAAAATACTACTACTTTTAGTCACTAAAGTTGATAGAATGAGAAAAAAAAAAAAAAAAAAAAAAAATCCATGGACCCCAACAGTCAGTTTTTTAATAGTTTTTTTAAAAGATCCGATTTTTCAAACAAGGCGTGGTCTTTATGACGTCACAAATAATGTACTTTGGCGCTACTCCACTGGTGCGCTCAATGTTTATGCTTGCTGTCTACCGCGTTTCCAGGTTATGATAATTCAAAAGCGAATTAAATAATGCGCTCTACGCTTTCTATCAACTATATCGTTGCCACTACATATGAGTAAAGAAGCGAATTAAATATTGTGCTCTGCGCTAATGGCAACAGTGAATGGCAGTTCATCATTTGTGATGTCATGCGCAGAAGCGTAAAATATAAAATTGAGTCTGGCCACAGATTTAAATATTTTTTTAAAAATAGTAAACTTTGTCAAATTATTTTAAGAATGGCCAAATGCTATGTTTTTAAGCATGCTCTTTCAAAAAAAAAAAAAAAAAAAAAAAAAAAACGGAAACGACCTTATTGTTATTTTTAAAAGAGAAATGTCAGAGGGACGAGAACAAAGATGCATGGATTTCAATAGAAAAAGTCTTCAAATAATATTCTATGTTACCAAACGTGCTGAATATCTGTTACATATTTTTCCACGGCACTCTCTCATAACACTTCATACGTTTTTACAATCTAGAATACTTTTGTTTTACGAGATTGTTTTATGCTTCAATGGGTGGCTCTTTCACTGTCTAATAGACGGTCAAGTTCTTCCACTATCTGATAATCCTGTCAATCCGACGAAGGCTTTAAGAGCACTTCCAAATTACAAGAGCATCAATCCAGGTAACAAATCAGAGATAGCGTCTTATAAATGTTAAATATTTTTTCGATATTATGGGCTCTGCCTCCTAGTATTATGCTTGCTTGCGCTCAGTAGCCTGCGAAGATTGTTTCGCAATCTTATTTGGTTTACGAAGATTTAAATCGTCTACAAGGAATAATTTCATAAAAATAAGTGTTAATACTCGAATAAAATGAGAATCCCTCTCCCCCTCCCAAAGAAAATAGAATTTCATTAAGGAGTTCACTATATGTAAACCGTTCTTACTCGAAGAACGAAAAGAACATGGATTGGTGTCCAAACTAATTTTTACCAGATTTTACACAAAGGGGAATCCTAGGCATGGGAGAACGGCAGCTTGGAACCCCTGAGAAGCCATTTTCAAATTTGTGGTTTCCAATTACATTTTGTTCCTTAGCTCCGTTTTGAACTGAGTCTATCCAATGATTCCCGCTAAATTAGAAATCTTCATGCCGCCTGTTGTAACTAATTGAGAAAATTGGAACACCCTTCATCTTGTGGTGCAACAAAAAGCTCTTTCCAAAAGCGTGAAATATTAAGGCGTATGGAAATTCGTTCATCCTCTTATTAGGCATTTAATGTGATAATTTAATCTTAAACTATATATAGGAAAAGCTTATTCAAAATTAAAAAAAAAAAAAACACTCCGTGGTGCAAGTCTTTGGGGTCTAAAGCAATTGTGTCCTAAATTTCAAGGCTGTTGGTGCTGTGAGGTCATCTGGACATGGGATAGCCCCATGTACAATTTCACATTTTTTTTTCAACAAAGCTAACTTTTTTAATACATAGAAATAATACTGTTTTTCATTATGTTAAAGTTTTTAAGGTCAAATTGACTCAAAGTGTAGCCCGTGCGTCAGATGATTAGGGGGCCATTCATTAATTACGTAAGGATGATTTTGGCAATTACCCCCTACCCCCATGTACGTACGATTTTTCAAAAACTTTCTTCCTATTCTTATGTAAGGTTCCCATTTTGTTTTTCAAAATAATAAAATAACGAATCTTACAATACTGGAATCGTGTTGTTAAATTCACTATTCCTTTTTTATTTTTTTTAAACCTTTTAGTGTGAAGAAATATTTACTAAAAAGAATCTAGACTGAATGTTTAACGACATTTTTTTGAACATGATGCCATACTAGTTAAAAATAAGACATGCCATACATAGTGCGGTTCTTTCATTACATTTTATCCTATTTATTCTTTGTAAACCAAGTGAAAAAAATCTCATTCTAAGGAACTATTTACCTACCAGACGCAAATGAAATACAATCCCTGCCAAGCCATTTGACCGCGCAATTTCTAGTTAAAATATCGACTTCGAAAATATTACTTAAGAATTGGTTTGACTCTCTCCCTCCTCCAAGTAAGGGTACATAGATTTCTCCAACCCTCCTAGGGGTAAGTGAAGCGAGCTCGAATCTCGAAGTGCTCCGAATGAATTGACCTGTTTGCAGTTCCAATCACTGGCGACCGAAGACCAGAAGACGGCAGTAGCATCTTATTGTTAATTAAAAGTAGTTTCTACTGGAAACAAAATGAAAATGATGTAATTGATAAAAATTTGCAACGTAAGTTTTGATCCAGAAATCTTGGCTAATGAACGTCTTTTGTTGACCTTCAAACAAGAGCCGAAAATAAAGACTTTCAGGAGCCAATTAGCAGATACTTAACACCGACAAAGAATTTTCTTGAAATAAAGAAGACGCGTAACATGGCAGGTCCACCGCAACGACGTAGTAATTTAGCGGATTTATCATGGGGAAAGAAAAGTGCGAAGTTTAAAGTTCTGATGACATTTCTACATGGGGATAAAAACTTTGTTTTAAAAACACTACTATTGAAAAAAGAGGGAGAAATCCCCCCCCACCACAGTAGAATCATTAAATCTTTACTAATAATAAAGTTAAAAGTCTGTGTCTCTTGATGTCTGGATTTCTGTATGTCTGCTATGCGCATAGCGGCATAACCTTTCGGCCGATTTTCATGAAATTTGGCATAGAATTACAGTGCTGGTAAAATAAATTGCATCACCCACGCATTTTCAGAACAATGGGATTATGTGAGAAGTTTTGGTCGACCGATTAACGATGAGTGTATGTGAAATTCTGCAAAACTTATGAAATATACATTTAACTGCAGAAAACCGATCATTGTTTACTTAGATCCAGGCTGTTTCCGGGCCAAGGCAAACTGCTGACCCCATACTCATTTTTCCATTTCTGAACCTGCGTGTGAGATTAGAGAAAAAAAATTACTTAACCCTATACCAATTTAAGTCTAATGGCAGGATAAAGGTTTTTAAATTGTTACTTACCCCTATGACACGGAGCAGAATCATCCTGGAAAATGAGGTTTGGAACTGAAGTAAAGTGATCGCGGATAGTAGGAAGCAATTTCTCCTCCAAAATGCCAATATACACCTGACCGTTTACTGGTCCTTGCACAAATTGAAGCCCACCAACTCCTAGATCAGAAATACATCCACAAATCATCTTTGATACGGGATGCTTGACTGTGTGTTGAATACAGTCGGGATGATATTCCTCTCCTTTGCGGTGCGGGTGATGCAATTTTTTCACCACCACTGTAGTTCGTAGCATTGGGGTGAGCACCCCAAAGCGATTTTTCGAAACTTCGATTTTGTTCTTTTTCTATTCCAATTTTAAGAACATTTTACCCAGCAAATTATCATAACGTGGAAGAGTAAATTACGAAATTATCATAACGTGGAACCGTAACATGGGCTAACAAACGAACATAGCAAATTGGCGAGAAATTCATTATCCATTATTTGTAAATATACAGGCGAACCAAATGACCTTTCAGTTTTCTACTACGGGCGAAACCGTGCGGGTACCGCTAGTGCAAAAATAAATGCTTCATCGCTTCAAAATTTTGACAAAAATTCAACAATTGCTGTTAACAAGTTTTAAGGTTCTGAACATTAATCATTTTTGAAGATATCTATATATTTGCACGCAAGTGAAGACTTTTTTTGCATTCTCATGATCCCTGTTAAAAACTGGTGCTGACACCAGCTGCAAAGTTTATGAGCAGTACAATCGAACGTTTTTCTTACTACGAATGGTTGTTATGTTACAAGTTAACGGGGTCAAACGAAAATTTTTGTATACGTGGAATTTGGCAGGAACTGAGTCAGGTTAGTTTTCAGCATCAATCACGAAAAGGGGTTGGCGCAGTCAGACATTTTTTTCCTTTTACAGAGTATCAAGCATATCTTACGGGAAAAGGAAAATAAGGAAATAAATGCTATTAAGCAGTATTCTAAAAGCAATATAGAAGAATTTTGGCATGCTATTTGTAATTAAACATCCTACACAAACGTCCTCCTGTTAAAAAATCAGCAGAACCTGCTGTGAATCGGTATTTCTCTACTATTTTTATAGAAGTCAAACATCACTATTACACAAACTAGTTGCAGAACACGGTTATAACTTACATAAAGTCCGCTGTGGCGTGATTGGTAATCGGGTCCGTAACGAAAGGATCCTGGGTTTGATGCTAGACGCTCGAAGATCCTCTGTGTTTGTTAATGGTATATGGGGTAAGTTAAATATGTTGTTATCACAAAGACCTCCAAGTGGTTCAATACCTCTGGGGGTTCTGGACCATGGATTGCTTGGCTTCTGGTCCGGATCAATAAAACAGAGCTGTCACCTGGGGCGTACCCTGGAGTATGATAGGATATGATACACTTCCTGTATCAATAACTTATATAGAACTATATATACAACTTACAAGCTATTGCATTCCGCTTTTGTAGTTTACTAATTCATATAAGATATTCTTGCTAATGGTATATGCTGTAAAAAAACCTGCAGAACGACTAGAAAACCTCAAAGAAACTGGGATTCCATAAATCTTTTTTTTGTTCCGATACAATTTCCTCTAAGGTAACATTGACAGAGTTACTTAAGAAGGAGCTGTATCATCATTAAGAATCTTTATGAAAGTCCAATTTCCCAGAGAATTTTTAGTAGCACTGCAGTTTTTTTACAGTCAAAATTGATTTGGCACACCCAGAAAGAACACACCAATACCCTTAATTTACTAATTGCATAACACTCTCATTGATGTGCTAAATTAATTTCAGCTGCTAGTTTGTTGGTAATCTCAGCTTCACTACTCATAGAATATTTGCCTTCAGCTCGGCTATTAACTACTCTAGATTGATCAGTCTATAACAAAAATAAAACTGCAGTCTGTGGATCTCATAACCAGAATGTCGGTATACTGCTGCTCGTATACTCTACAGTTTTCAACCGATTGACTTCTTAAATTTGCTTCGGTAGAAATTTTATAAACGTGCAGCTGTCATAAAAAGTAAGAAAACATTTGAGGTAGTGAGAATCAAAGGGATGCAAGTGGCAAAATTAAAAATTTGGAGCTAACCAGTACAAATGGTAGGCGAACCCCTCCTCTGTCTTGAGACACGAAATAGTACTTGTAGCTGTCTAAATAATGCTGCAGTATAGCATTATTTAGAAAAAAAATAAATGAAAGCCCACCTAGTACGTAATCTTTATACGTATTTTACTGATGATGATGATGATGTCGTGTCTATGATAATGTGCATTTATATGACTCCGAAGCTGTCGTAGACAGCCTTTGCAACTTCGACAGCCTTATCTTTTATAGAGTAGGTCCACTGGGTCTAGTAAGCCGATGTTAAAAAGTTTGGCCTGGATTGCTGGGTAGGTGAAGATGTGTTGACGAGAGAGTGGGATGTCATCTGGGCAATGAGGACAAAAGTTGGTGCAACTACGCTGTCCGTCCGCAGAAATCCTCATCCCCTTTAGAGATTTGTCCTAAGTCTGGTTATAGTAGTTGATATGACTCTGTCACAGTTCAAATCCGGAATGGAGTTTCTTTTCGCTTGTTGACCGATTAGATTTCGGCCAGCAACAGCGTTGGCGTCAACGAGGGTTAGGGCATTGGATGTTTGAGGAGAATTACGGAATGCCTTTGCGAGCTCATCGGCCTTCTCGTTGCCAAAAATATTTACATGAGCCGTTATCCATTGTAAAATGCAGGATCTTTGGGCACCAATGATTTTGTTTGTGAGTTCAATGATCTGATGGCTAAGTTGACATTTGCCCTTCTGGATGTCTGGATGCGTTTTACTCAAAACTTGAAAATCTCCACTTACATCCCTTTGCTTCTCACTGCCTCATTTCTAGTCACAATCTGATGTTATTAGCCATTGAGCAGCTTATAAGCAACCCTTTTGATGCACGTACAAATTTATCAAAACGGTACATTTCGTTTCATAAATGTTTCAAAATGGTTGTTACCGTGGTTAACAACCATTTTAAAACGTTTATAAAACATTTAAAACTAATGTAGGCTACCTGGGTTGTCGCAAACTCAAATACATTCTGTTGACATGTTTTATAGATTTTATGAAATTCAATTCTTAATTAAATATTCTTAGATACTGAATTTATAGAATGCTTCAAGAAAGTAATCAACGGTAGACGGTAACTTCAGGATTTCTGAAGTTACAAATATCTCTGTGGGTTCGTCTAGTTTTCAATTTCAAATGCTGATGACTGGTTTAAAAGATTCCCTAAGCTTCCTAGACTAGAGCGTCTTTATAATCACTTGGGTAGTCCAACTAATGTGGACAGACCCAGTTAACAAACCGTTCGTATTTTACAAAATATAATTTAAAATTTTAAATATTTAAAAAATGAGCTGGCAACTACAAATTATTTCTAAATAATTATAAAAAATAAGCTACTTGAATTTTTATATCTGTCCACTGGTTTGTCCTCTGGATTGCTACACAACTTTGCATTGAACACTCCCCAGACCCCTTCAAAAAAGCCTGACATAGATATACAGGAGAATTTAATGGCTCTATCCATCTATCTATCGATTTGTCTATCTATCTAGCTGACTTTCTGTCTGTCTATCTATCTTTCTGTCTGTTTACCTACCTATCTATCTTTAAAGTACGTCTTTCGTTAAAAATTATTTTTACTGTAATGTACTGAATGCTAGAACTTTTAAAGATTTTATAGAATAAAATATCATACGTTAAGATTTTCTGAAAACATAATATTGCTTAAGTGTTGATTAACGGTTCATTACAATTTACGCATTTAAACTCGGGCAAAGCAACCGAGAAGTACTTTTTTTGTTCACCAATTCTAAAACATGCAAACTAACAATATACGAAATAATCTGATTACTAACGGAATACCTTAAGGAGACTATTTTCATCTTCTCTTCCCCGGGGGGACCAACATTTTTCTAGAAAAAACACCGTTCTTTCCCGCCTCGGATTCCAGGACTTCTCTCATCAACATGGTAGTACCCAGAGAGCCACCGTTGCTTCTCCTATGAAAGGGGAATGTCAACGTCTTTTCCAAAAACGAAGCATAGCATCTTTTTCCGAAGAAAGCACTGGTGTGTATAACACACTTTCTCATTATTTATTTAAAATTTACAAGCAGAAAATGCTTCGAATATAAAAAAAAAAATCCTTACCTTTCATGTAAACAAAGATACACATAGAGAATAAAATTCCTAGGAGGCAACAAACATCTTGATGCAGGTCCTTTAAATCGATATTTTTTCTAAGTTAAGCCTCTTTATTCGAATAAAAAGAGCAAATGTCACATATTTAAGGAAACAAAGATAAGTATTGCAACAAAAAATGCCCTGACAGCAACAATTTTTTCATTGGCAGGAAAAAAAAAAGGTTTCTTTCGGATCTAGACGTCTTATTTATTGTACTTTCAGTTTTTACGTGTCATTCGTAGTCTGCCTAGCGTTGAAACATGTCTTGAACAATTTCGCAATAACGTATTTGAAGATGCCGCTTGTTTTTAAAAGAATATTTTTACTCATAAAAAAATAATTCATTTAATAAGACCATTAGTGACATTAAAACATTAACAGTGCTATTTTATTAAAAAATATAAAAACATAAAGTGCGAAAGTATAAATATGTGTAATGCTAAAAGGATATGATCAGTTTTGTTTTTTCACTTATCAAAAATGTGTCAGGAAATTTTCAAGATACCAGATATTTTTTTAACTTCAAATTAGCATCGTAATAAATCTTTCATCATATAATAAATCTTTAATAGATATTATAATAACTGGAAATTTTTGTTTTGCGCTAGTGAGAAAGTTGATTCAGCAGAAAAAAAAAAAAAAAAAAAAAAAAAAAAAAAACAGATGCGCGTTTTTTGTGATTTTCAAAATCGGCAATAATTTTTTTTTAAATAATTAAATGAGTTTTAACTAAAACAGTAATAAACGAATGCAGTACATTTTCTACTTCATTTGAAAGTTACCACGACTGATAAAATATAAGGAAAAAGCTTGAATTTTCAACCCAGTGCTTAACTTGGGATAAAAAATAAATAAATGTGCTAAATAAAAGCTGCATTTTGTAATTTTTAAAACCAGTTTCACAGTTCGAAAATGACAAATTACGTTTTATATAACAATTGAAACCATTTCAAACGTTATGAACTAAATGTTTTACCGCCTTTGTAAGCAATTTCAATCACATAACATGCTTCTTTGAATTTTGAATCTAATGATTAACTGTTAATGTCTTACTTGCTGACGGTAAGCACAAATGTATTTATGAATTATATGCAGAATTGTACGTTGGAGGGTTTTCTTTCTTTTTTTGTCCCCTACGATTTTTATTTGCTATTCGCTACAAATAATATTAAAGCAACCGCCATTTTGTTTTCATTTTAACATTCAATTCGAACTTTTTAAATCACTTACATAAACTATGCAGCAGTATTATTTTGTTAAATTACAGACAAAAGAGTTTTAGTTTTTTAGCCTGTTAATTAAAAAAAAGTTTTAAAAATAATTATCAGTGTTAAAAAGTAAACCACAGCTTAATAAAAAAAGTCAAAACTTAATATTAAATGTAAAAAAATGAAATGAAATAACATGATATTTTCAGAGGGAGTGAGAAAAAGCGAGTATTGTGTTTTTTTTTTTTTCGAGAATAAAGGTTTTGATTGGTTCTGCACCGTTAAATATATATATTTTATAAATGGGAGGAGTTATAACGAACTATCTCCCTTTTCATTACACCAACGTGATACGTTATATATTTAACAGAGCGAATAACATAAGAGAACTAAGAAACAAAACTTCGCTGACAAGTGTATTTTCCTTCAGCTTCAGGTTGAGAGCAATTTTCTTCTTGTCCTCTTTTCCCGATTTACTTTCAGCCCCAGAGTTTTATTGTCATTCTTGTCAAGTTCTTTTGTTAGAAAATTTAGTTACGGTGTTCGATCACTTCTTGAAATGTATAAAAAATATGGGACAATTTGCAAAAGATATTAGAAGTCCTTTCGTTATACTCCTTTATTGAAAAAATTAATGTAATCCAAAGATGTTTACCTCAGAGTTTAAGATGTTACCCTTTATTAAAATAAAAATATCCTATTAAGTAGAAGCTAAAGATCACTAAAAACAAATTAAAAAAAGGAAAGTATACAAGGACGAAAAGAAACACGTACAAAAATATGTTTGAAACTTAATCATCTGTTATCGGAAAAAAAAGGTTTACTAATAGTTTTATTAATTTAACTCTTTTTTTTTTCGGAAGCTTTGGATCCCGTTTCAATTTATGCATTAAAAAAAAAGCAACTATTAAATATACATGAAATACACCGCCAGCTCAGTCATTTCCAGCCGAGGACTGCAGTTTCGTGCTTATTAGCACTCATCAGCCCGGCATAGGAAAGTGACTGAGCTGGAGATGGAAAACCTCTTATGGAAGCCAAATGGGCCAAACAAACTGGTAGCTAATGTAGAATTAGCACAGACCAGCCGAGTGACCGAAGCAATGGTTCGGTTCAACTCGAAAATTGATGGCAAGAATTGGGCGGTAGTTTACTGAATATACCATGCCTTGCCATCAATTTTCGAGTTGAACCGAACCATTGCTTCGGTCACTCGGCTGGTCTGTGCTAATTCTACATTAGCTACCAGTTTGTTTGGCCCTCTTGGCTTCCATAAGAGGTTTTCCATCTCCAGCTCAGTCACTTTCCCATGCCGGGCTGATGAGTGCTAATAAGCACGAAACTGCAGTCCTCGGCTGGAAATGATTGAGCTGGCGGTGTATTTCATGTATTTCTGCTTTAGCCCTGGCTAATGGGCGGTAGTTTACTGAATAAACTATAAAATATGTTTTCTTAAACAATATATTGATTAAAAATAAGATATTTATTAACTTGTTTTTTTAAAAAAATGGCAAATATTTCAATTAGAGAAAATATATATCATTTGTAAAAAAAGATCCTTTGAGAGTTAGCTATCAGGCAAAAATATGTGTGAGTTGGAAGTAACCGGAACTATTTGTTTTATTCCAAATTCAAAAGAAATAAATGCTTAATATCTTAGAATTTCGAAAAAACCGCGCGCTGCCTTGAGATAGACACTGATAAAGAAATAAGTTTAATATGTTTTTAAGAATCTATATACATGTTTTGCATAATAAATGTTGAACAAAGAACAACTACAAAACATGTTTGCTTTTTTGTGTAATGTATTTTAACGCACCCAACTCTTTTTATGGTATCTAAAGCTATCATTTCCCTCACTAAGTAAAAAAAAAAAGTGTTTTAGTTTTATTGAAACGACTGTGTTCCAAAATACGCCCCAGGAATCAAAAAGCTTCAAATTCATTTGTCTGGAAAATAGAAAAGCAAGCAGAACATAAAAATTTTCAATTTGAACAGTATCCAAATATTTTTTACTAATTTCTCAGAACTTCGCCGAAAAGTTTCTTTTGCTGCTGAAAATAGTTTTGTTATGAAAAATAGAAAAGCATGAAAAAAAAAAAAAAGAATTATGAAGATTTTTTTTCCCTCGAAAAATGACATAGTTTGTTTCAGAAACATTCGAAATCACTCAAAGGGAATATCAAAGCGAATTAACGTTGATCCCCGAGGCAATTCAAAGATTGTAAAATCTCGGAACCTTTTTATTTTAAATTAAATGCATTTTTGATATTCTTTACACATGTCACATGCAAAACATTTTTTATTAACTTTTAATTATCTATTGCGGTCAAGTGTAAAGTGTGGAAAACACTAAAAAGTCATACGAATGTATGCAGATAATGGTGAAATTTTTTTTTCTTTTCGAATAATTTAAAAATTATTTACTTTGGATTTAGCATAAACAAACGAGAAGAATGTGGTTTGATCATCTTCATTTTAAACAAAGACATTTGAAAAAAAAAATATTTTTAGTAAATGTTAACATAGTGTTAGTGGGAAAAAAATTACGGCTATGGTTGAATAAAAATTGCTAAAATTTAAAAACAGTTTCTACTTAATACAAACCATTCCACTACTTTGAAACTGCAAGTTCAGTCTTGTGAATATTGCACAGAAGTTCAACTTTACCTGAATTTATCCTTGTTTTGAGTTTATCAGCCTGGAATAGCCGTAACCGAGCTGGAGGCAAATGTCCTCTCATTGAAGCTGAGATTACCTTTACACTGGTAGCTCAATTAACTTAGCACACCAACGAGCGTCCACAAGCAGTCCTTCGGCTCAACTCATTAAGTGAAGGTAAAGAAGTAATGAGCTTTAAGTAATTTAGTTCCCAGTGCGAATACTCAATGAGAAAAAAAAAATCTGTATCCAGTTCAGTTATGGCTATTCCAGGCTGATGAGCCCAAAAGCTCTGGATATTGTAACTGGGCAGTGAGTATTTTCTGGTTAGTTCTATCTTAGCCGCAGCTATAGGGTAGTGGTCTGCAGTTTATTACAGTCTTATTTCTTATGCTACACAAAAAAAGGTTAACTGAAAAATATTAAGAAAAAAAAAAGTTTTTTCTAACTCTGTATCAATCTTTGCCCCACACTTTACAAAGCATTGCATTTAGAGTTAATTTTTTTTACTGTTTAATATCTTACCATAATTTATAATTTTCAGAAACTTTAATGCCCTGAATAAGGTTTCTCAGTTTCTTATATGTATTAAGACCTTAGGCAAAACAAAAGCTTTAGAGCGTAAATCGTTTAAAATAAACTTCAAATTTTTATTTTCATTTTTCATTTTCACATTTTACTGCTTATTATTTCTAATTTGCCTTCAAGAAAATCAGACCAATATAATGTTTGAAATTTTATGGTGGATTAATAGTAGGAAAGACTGAGAGGAAGTTCTTGTTTCCCTTTTATGCTTTCGGGCATTCTCAGTTCAAACCTTAAAATTCGCCTTTCTTTCAGAGGTTTCAAAGCTTGAACAATGCCCATGAGTTCATTTCTTTTGCTTTGAAAAAGGCGTTCATTATAATGCCGAAACACGTGTCTGCAGTAATCTACACTTTGGGCTATTTGACGTTGTTATTTTTTATTTTACTTCTTATGCACAAAGGTATTTATTTGACCAATTAATTCAATGGTATTATTTTAAATAAGTTAATGATTAGGGTTGTTTCCCATTTTTTAAAAATATTTTTTTCTACAAAAACATCTTCAAAAACAAGAAAGAGTTACTTTTCTCCTTCATGTTGACTTATTTTCTCTCTTAAAAAAATAATCATACAAGACATTCAGTCGTTTTTTTTTTTCATTGCTTACGTCACAAGTGAGCAAGTCGTTACGATTACCAGGTTTCAAGACATTACAAAACTTCGAAAAATATTTTATTTAACTAACAATTCTCGTTTCACTAAATTGCTCGCAGTGAAAAATTATCAAAAGGCAATATCTTGCTAGAAAAGACAACCACGTGCTCCTACTCAAAATAGCTTTCTTTACTTGTGACGTCAAATGATGAAATATTTTGTTTTAGAAATCTGATATTTACAAAAATAAAAGTTTAAAATTCAATGTTGGGAAAATAAAAGTATTTTCCAGCTTATTTTTTTAACGACTAAAATTACGAGGGTAAACTGAAAAGTAATGCACACATGCTTACAGAAGACGAACTAAATTTACTTCAGAAGCGCGCCAATTTGCATGTGAAATACTCATTGTCCTCTACATGCCTGCGCAGTTTGAAGGCGTTGCTTTCATTCAGTTTGTTTTCAGCAAGGGAGTCGTGTTCTGGTGCGATGTCAACATGAATTAAACAACGCGCTGCTGAGAAAGTGAATCCTAGTAAGCAGGGCCCGACTATGAATTTTGAAGACACTGGGCAGGAAATTTATTTGGTACCCACCCCCGTAAGCTTATTCCATAGTGAAGATGTTTTGATACTTTACGTTAATACAACAACGTGCTAAATTTGCCAGTACCTTTTATATACAACACATTTTAAAAGTAGAGAGGATATAGCATACATAATTATCCATTATAATATACACTGAAGAGCCAAAACATTATGACCACCTCTAAGACCAATTTTTTCAAAGAACTTGTCTGGATGACGTGGAGACCCCGCGATGAGGTGGGATTAGTACATAACTGGGGCTAGATAAGGTTAGGCTTCATTCAAGCACTTACTTTTGCAAATTATGGGAAAGGGTAACAATCTTGGCGAATTTGATAGAGGGCAGATTGTGATGTCCCGAAGACTCGGAACGCGCATCTCGGAAACTGCAAGACTGGTAGGTTGTTCACGATCTGACGCTTTTAGTACTGATGCACTCTCAAAAATGGACTTTCAAATTTGACGAAATTTTCTTCGTTTTTGGCGAAACCACTTCCAGGGATATGCTCCGAGCGAACATTTCGTCATATTGAAGAAACTGCTTTTGTTAGTGGTTTGAGGATGCGAATTTCGTCAAATGTAACAAAATATTTCTTCATTCTAGTTTCGTCAAATTAACAATCATTTTCGTTGTTTTGAGAGCATTAGTTTCGTCAAATTAATTTCGTCATATATGAGGACGTTAATTTCGTAAATTTTTAAGAAAATTTATTTCCTTTTTTTTTTTATCTTGGAGCACATTAGTTTTTTTTTTTCCAGAATACAGTCGAACCTCGTTAATTCGAACACGCTTAAAATAAGTATCTGCTAAAATGAACTTTTTTGCAATCCTTGTCTTATTGTTTATTGGTTTTCGGAAAAAGCGAACCACGTTTTTAATCGATTTTAATGGTCCCTTTAAGTTCGTTATAACGAGGTTCGACTGTATTTTATAAGATTCGTGTGATCAAATTGTAACTTCAGAAGCTTACCACCGTAGTTTTCCATTTTAATGCGTATAGTCACTTTCACAGGCTCGTCATTTATGGGGTCAGGGGGTCAATTGACGCCCCCCCCCATCCGTCTTGATTTTTGAACATTCATGTTTTTTACACATGACTGGCCGTCGTTTTACTTGGTTTTCTGTAAAATTTTTATTGAGTACAGACTCTTTGCCATATTTGGGAAAAATTGAAATAACGGGCCTGCAGCCCCCCCCCCCATCAAAAAAAAAAAAGACAAATAATTGTTAAAAAAAGAGGCACATAAAATATGTCAAGCAAATTTTTATTTATGTAAAAATGCAAACAAACAACTTCTTAAAAAAAGTAAAACAAATCATTGCAGATTAAACTCCCCATGGTATCTAATTAAACCCCCATAATGGGGGTTTTCTTTCGAAAAGTCTAATTTTTGTCGGATATTTTCCAAATTTGGCACAGAGGTTCGTTATTGGAGGCTCGGGAATTCACACAAGGTCGTTTATGTCTCTCTATGTGGGGAGGGGGGGGGGAGGACAGACAATCCCACATTGAGGGTTCTTCATATTAAAAAAAAGTTTTTGTCCGATCTTTTTAAAATTTGCCACAGAGGTTTTTAGATGCTCAAGAATCACGCATGGTAGTTTTCATCACTTTATAAGGAGGGGGGGGGGATCCTTGGAAAAAAATCAAGTTTTTGTCGGATTTTTCCAAAATTTGGCACAGAGGTTCTTTAATGCCTGGGGATTCACGCAGGGTAGTTTTCATCCCTCTTTGGGGGGGGGGGCAACCCCTATGGTAGTTTTCCTACAAAAAATCCAGTTTTTGTTGGATCTTTCCAAATTTGTCACAGTTTCGTTATTTGATGCTCAGGAATTCTCATATGGTGGTTTTCGTCCCACTATGGGGGCAACCCCCATCCGGGGGGGGGGGTTCTTATGAAAAAAGTTTTTATCATATCTTTTCCAAATTTGGAACAGAGGTCCTCTGATGCTCGGAAATTCACACATGGTAATTTTCAACCCTCTATGATGGGGGGGGGGGGGGAGCAACCCCGCATCAGGGGCTCTCCTTATATATAAAAAAAGTGTTTGTCCGATCTTTTTTAAATTTGCCATAGAGGTACTTTGATGCTCAGGCATTCACGGAGGTTAGCTTTCGTCACTCTATGGGGGGGGGGGGGCAACCCCGATAAGGGTTTTCCTTGAAAAAAATTCATTTTTTGTCGGATCTTTCCAAAATTTCGCATAGAGGTTCGTTCATTGATGCTCAGGAATTCTCATAAAGTAGTTTTCGCGCCGCTATGGTAGACAACCACAAAATAGGGGGTTTTCTTATAAAAAAACTAGTTTTATCAGGACTTTTCCAAAATTGTCAGATGTCCTTTGACGCTCGGGAATTCCCGTTTTCGTCCCGCTATGGAGTGGGAAACCATGTGTGTTTCGGAGGGGGGGGGGGTGGCTTATAAGAACCCAGTTTTCGTCTGATCTGTTCCAAATTTGGTACATTTGTCTTTTAATGCTTGAGAATTCTCATATTGTAGTTTCCGTCCCGCTATGTGTGCCAAACCCCACGGGAGTTTTCCTTATAAAAATCCAGTTTTCGTCGAATCTTTTCCAGATTCGGCCCAGATGTCTTTGATGCTGGAAATCCACATAGGATAGTTTCCCACGGGGTAGTATTCATATGGGGTACTACCCCATGTGATTAAAGAACCTATGTGCCAAATTAGAAAAAGCTCTGACAAAAGCCTCGATTTTTGTACGGAAAACTCCCCTAATGAGGGAGGGGGGGGGGGGTGCCTCTAAAGTGGGAAGAATATTTCAAACTGTTTGGACTACATCGCGATGCATCGCTACATCGCGATGTAAGGATGGCGATGCATCACGATGTAGAAATTCCTACATCACCCTGTCCTACTGGGAATATAAATGTGCTATTTCCTCGGGGGGGGGGGGGGGGAATTTTCCCCATTTTCATTGGGTTCTGAAAAAAAAATCATGTGCCACTTTTATGCACAGTTACATCGATATATGCTCGGGAGAAATTTGCTGGGGATTTTCTTCTTCATTGCATTGCATGAAAAAATTCCAGAAAAAAAAAAAGATTTTTTTCCAACTTATACCACAAATTTCAAAGAAAAAGTACAATAAAATGGACAACTTTAAGTTAGTATATCTTTGTTCTAAAATTAGATACAGGAAGTAAAATTAGATTATCTTAAGAAAAAGGTTACCTTTTTCTTTTTCCAACCAATTATTTGTTTTATTAATTTTGCTTGTATGTAGAATGTTTATTTGGCCAAATTTATGTTTAATACAGGAACTTTATTATTGCATGCATTTCATACTTCATACTTTGAAAAGAATTCTCTGCCAAAATTGCAAAAGGTATTTGAAAATATGAATCTTAAAAAAATGCAGATGTGAAATAAATCTTTTGGTAAAATTAATTTAGTGTAATGCTTGTTAAATAATTATAAAATATACCTTTGCTTTTTACCTCTAAGTTTTTATTATTATTTCCAAACATGTGTAACATGAAATCAATGTATAATATACGAACACTCTGAATATTGCTATAATTATAGAAAAAATCTTCGTCTGTCTTGGTTCTGATTATCTCCATGATGTTGGATCCATCCTAAAGAGTTTTAAAAAGAAAATATATGTATAATAAGTAAATGTGTAAGTCCATGGGGGGTAAGTCCCTCATGCACATTGATCTTTTTTCTATTTCGAGGCAAGTTTTACTATTAAATGCAGCAGCTTATTTCTGAAATAAAGCATTTTTCCACAATTTCTTTCAAAATTGTTCCCCTTTAGTTAAAAAGCTAGGATTCTCTTGTGACTTTAAGGAGCATCTGATTTCATTTTCACATTTTTCAAAATATGATTATTTCGACGGTGACAGCTATTTTTCCAAGCAGATTGCAAGAGTGAGTTATTTTTACAGCGTATGGGCAAAATTTTTATTTAGGCAGACAGACAATGATTTCTCTTATTTGGTATCTGAAATTAATTTTTGAATAGCGTTCTGGAATTAGAGTTTCTTCAATTTATCGACAATCAGCATTACTTAGCCATTAAACTAGTTAATTCCTTTGCATATCAAGTCGTAAATTTTCATTTTTTTTCGAGCTGTAAAAAAAAAATCAAGGGTGCGACAATTGTTGATCTGTGATTTTTTTTTTAATTAATTTTTTTTCCAGCCGACAGCCAAAATACACCGTTTTCTCCCGACTTTCGTTTTCAGATTTGCAGTTTTCTTGACGAATGTTTTCTGAAGTACTCCCTCCACCACAAATTAGTTCTATTAAGATACTAACAAATTAAGTAGTACTGAAACTGATGATTACGATTTATTTTTACTTTTTTCAGAAATTTTATTGTGTTATGTTAATAATATGTCAATAAGCAACACTTACTTACCGAGCCTTACCTCCTTAAACTACTACCAAATTAGAGTCAAAAACCAAGGGCTCCAACACTCTATTAATTGATAGTATAGTACCTTAAAATCTTTAAAAAATATTCAAACAAAATCATAAAAGCGTCAGAATTAATCACTGGTACAAAAATATTCAAACGTCGCTCTACTAGTTTGAGACTGAGGGAGTATTACCAAGGAAGTATTACCTTTTCCCCAAGCATATTTGATTTCTAAAATATGTAATTTTGACGCATGTAAATAAAAAACACGCCCAAGGGGAGAAGAGTTGCCAAAGACAGGGGAAACCCAATAACATAGTGCTTTTCTTTGTTTGTGTCTTGAGAACTAATTGACAAATATCGATGGATTTTCTTTTTCTTTCTTTTTTTTTTTTGATTATCCTTTCAATTTTTCAATTAAAGTATAGCTGTTCGGTTAAAATTTCAGATATTTTACTTTGCATCCAGCAAAAATCACAACTGCAATTTACATTTGGATTGATTGGTAGTTCATCTATAAAATGCTTCTTAGTCTGGTTTCATGTAGACCCGGATTTCTCATTTTTTGTTGACAAGACCTTGAAAACGTGAAATATGGCAATAAAATTAATGCTGCATTAATTTTAGCCATAGAAACTATGTATAATAGAAAAACTCATAATTATCAAAAATCATGTAATACAAATTGACATAGAAAAACTTATAAATTTAGTGTATTAAGTGTGGAAATAAACAACAAAAAATGCTTATCATTATTATTTTCAAAACATGCTACTATATATGTATTTTTTTTTAAATCGAGGTTAAACATTAAAACTCTATTTTCATTAATTTATTTAATTTGCGAAAAAATTGAAAAAAAATATTGAAAATATTCTGCTGAAATATCAAGCACTAAGATAGAGTTCTTTACGGAAATTAATATCTTCTCTAACTTAAAATGATTTGTATTAAATTGATATTTACTTTACTTCATGTTTTACGCAAGTAAAAAAAAAAAGGCTCCACAAATAACGAACATAAGCACTTATTGCTAGAAACATCTGCCGTAGGGAAAGAGATTATACAAACAACATGGGGTAAGCATTTATAAGTCCTGTCTGACGAGCATAAAAAAAAGAGGGTATCATTTCGGATCCAAAAGCTGATATAAGCGATTTGCATTTATTTTTTATTGCATCAAGCGCTTTTTTTTCCTCGAGTTTCATCGGTTTTATTGAAAGATTGCTAAACAATTATTTTAAAATATTTTCTTCGAACACTTTTGTGTTATAAAGTTCTTGATACTTTTTGATTATTAATTTCTTCAAAATCATATTTTATTTTGCTATCAAAATATTTCATGTAGTTTTGTCATATTGTTTACCCATTCCAAAATATTAATTTTTACTAATAGGTAGAGCAATATTTCATTGAAAATGATAGGTGTACGAACAACTTTTGGGAGCAACTGTATAAATTATAGCATTGAATAAAACATTACATGTAGAGTGGCAGAAGAAAGAATATCAATACTTATTGGGGAATGGGTGCATATTTGGTTTAAGAAAATAAAAATGCACAGTGAAAAAAATTTGAACTATTAAACTAAAAAATACACTTTGTTTTACAGAATTATTTTTATAAAATTCATGGAGAAGAATGAAAACACATAACCATGCAATATATTCAAAGTTGAAATTAAAAGCTTCAAAGTTCTATGCCTTTTATAAAAGCGCTTATATTTATCATTTGCGTTAGTTTAGCTACGGTGGAATTTTTTTTGTAAGTTTAAATTTGTGTACAAATTCTGTGGTCATGTTTGACATTTTTTTTAACGAAATAAAGGAAGTACGTTTTTGGAAAATAATGTCAATAAACCAACATTTTCTTTTGCAAAAAAAAAAAAAAAAACAACGCTAGTTAAGCCTAACGTGGAGGTGACTCAAAGTTAGTTCAGAAAACACACTGAGTTCTAAACCTAATCGAACGGTTCGTTTTCAATTTTAATGTGTTTTAAACACAACTATGAACACAACACTAAACAAAAATGTAACAATAAATAAAAAGAAAAAGCACATTTCACATACAAATTTTAATAAATACTAACCTTTTTTTATGAATCCTTTAGGATAATTTAACGAGCAAGTACAAGACTGAAACAAAAACTCCCAGAATGCACTGCAATATGACGAAATCGGAACGAAATTATTTAGTCAAAAAGTTGAGATTTCTGGTTTTGTCAAATATCACGTGATTTTGGTGACGAAAGGATCGTCGAAAATAACGAAATAGTGCTCGAGGATTGCCAAATCGTCAAAATTGAGCGTTTCATTTTTGACAGTGTGCAAACTGGGAAAACACCGGTGAAACCAATAGCAGCTGTAAAGGTGTTGGACGGCCACGCTGGTCAGTCAAAGATTAGAGAGCGTCAGAGGACTAGGCCCGCTTGGAAAAGCAAAATTGGAGGGCAGACAGTTGATCAACTGACAGCTCAATATAATGCAGGTGCGAGGAAAAAGTGTTTCCAATCACCCAGTTCAGCAGATACAGTTGAATATGGAAACTGCGCAGCAAAACGTCCCACTCGTGTGCCTCTATTGACCAATCATCATCGCCAAGTACGCCCTACAGTGGGCCTGAGAACATCGAGACTGATCCTTGGATGACTGGAAGAGAGTTGACTGATTCGATGAATCGCGGATTTCTCGTTCATCACGTGGATAGTCATGTCAGGGTTCGCCGCCTTCCAGCAGAGGAACAATTGCATCCGTCTTGTACCATTGACTGGTAGTGGCGGGTACTATGTTTTTGGAGGACTTTTTCCGTAGGCTCTAGGATATTTGTGGTAGAACATACAATGAAGGCTGTGGACTATCTGAACATCGTGGCAGATCAGGTGCACCCGTACATGGCGTCGGTATTCCCTACTGGAAATGGCATCTTCCAGCAGTACAACACCCCTATGTCATAAGGCTAAAATGTGCTGGAGTGGTTCCAGCAGCATGATGAAGAATTCCAGTTACTGCCCTGGCCACAAAATTCACTGGATTTAAATCCTATGGAGCACATTTGGAATTTCATGAAAAAGGCAGCTCAGAGCTGAATTACCACCATGTCAAGATATCTCAAATTTGAGTGACCGCTGCATTAACAGTTGGTCTTATCTATCTCCAGACACCTACCAAGAGCTTGTGGCATCCATGCCAAGGCAAGTCGCAGCTGTTTTGCAGCCAGAGATGGCATAACGCGTTATTGAGCTGGGTGGTCATAATGTTTTGGCTCATCAGTGTAAGATGTTTTCAAGCTTTGCCTCTTGCTATAAGCCGCAAATATTAAAATTATCTATGATATAACTTTTAAAAAAGCAAAAGTGCAATATTCAATGAGTCCAACGTAGGCTTTATCTACAGAATTGGTACCCCCCAATTGTTTTTGCCTGTGCCCGAGCCCAATAGCTCCCTTTCTATGGACACTTTCGACCCCGGAAAAACCTGCTTTTCACCGCATTCCGGGTTATTTGCGGGGTTTGTGCGGATTTTTTCTCCTCCTGCTTGCTTTTGGAAGCAAAGCGGAATTTTACCCAGAATGCATTACGCGAAACAAGTTCGTCTACTAGCCGCTAAAGATGCTGGGTAAAACTCGCTGTCTGTGGCATAATGGGGAAAACCTGTTTTTACATGGAAACGAGGAATTTTTCAATCTTTTTTTGCGGAGCCAGAGCGGGGATTTACCGGGTTGAAAAGTTTGTTGCGAACGCGGCTAATGTGCCCATACCTAATCTGGCCCTGCTAGTGAGATTCAACATCGTTCAAAGGTTAATGATACTGTTGATAGGTCTACTGTGAATCGATGGGTAGTAAGGTTTCGTGATTGTCAACCTGCAAAATCTTTAATTGTTGACAAAACACGAAGGGGCCGTTCAATCACTGCCTCAGACCATAATCATCGCAAACGCATCAAAGATTTGATTCAGAATGACAGGCGAATCACTCAACAGCGTATTGCATACCAAATTGGAATATCCAAGGAACGTCTGAACTTCATTTTATTGAACAATTGGAGCCACACATTTCGCATGCAACTGAAGAGGCTCTGAGAAAGCAGAAGTTTGGACCAATTTCACACCCTCCGTATTCTCCCGACATTGTGCCTTGCGATTTTAATTTTTTTTCTCTACTCAAGAGAGACCTTGAGGGTAATCATTACAGCTCAGACAATGAGGGGAATGCAGCTATCGCGTCCTGGGTTCAAGAAAAGTCTGAAGAATTTTTCAGTGACGGAATGAAAAAACTTTTAACACGTTGGGAGAAATATATAATGCTTAACGGTGACTACGTAGAAAAATGAATACATGAGTTTGAAGGTTAAGATATAAACTTCAATATGTATTTTTACCCAATCTTGCTATTTGTTTCTGTTTGTCTTCTACAAAGCATGTGTGTATTACTTAATAGCCTACCCTCGAATTATTTTTGACTGAAGGAAAAACCCTTATTCTTCACGTTTTTAAAATCTTGACCATTGTAATTTTTACTCATGGCAAGGGTATAACAGAACAAGAAATTCATTGTCGTTGTAAACAGTGTTTGGTACAACATATCGTCCTATTTCCGACTTTAGAGTAAACTTTAGATTTTGTTTTTGGGTAAACGTATCAAAATCTCTAATCTAACAAGTACTTAAAAGACATTTTTATTTCAAAGTGATAAATGTGTTGACTCAGATAGCTAAGCCTTTGTGGAGAACTTGTATTTTTAGTTCAAGGACAGACCCAGAAACTATTCAAGGAGGAGGCGATTGATTTCAGATACTTACCCTTTTATAGATTTCAAAACCTCCGCCTCCCTAACATCATGGAAGTTAGTCTCAAATCTTCATTTTCTAAAAAACCTCATCAAAGGTGTCGTATAATTGCCCTTTTTGGACTTCAATCAAAAAAACTTTCTAGGGAAGAGCTACCGAAGCCCATCGTATGTCATCTAAGATAGTAAAAAAATTGAGGTTTTCGGAATTTCAAAAAGCTTCCTGAGCAAAGTTCCAATAACTGTCACTTATGTGTTAAGAGGTGTGCAACAATTACGTTTTAAAGACTGCAATTCGGAAAAAAATTCCGAAGGAGAGCCTTTTTTTCCCCGAAACATTATTGAATATCTTGTCTAAAATCACGTTTTTCGAACTTCATGTGCCAAAAGACAGTTCCTGCATCTCGGCTCAAGGAGGGCAATGTTCCTCCCTTGTATCCGTCCTTGCATTAGTTGTACTTACTTAAGCAAAGGTAAATTAATAAATTTGAAAAAAAAAAAAAAAAAGAATTTCTGACTAAGAAGCAGCATTGTGCGTAACATCACCTTAATGGTTATTCAATATCCATGTTTCATTCCTATGTAGAAGGAAATAAAATTCAAGAGACCGACATTCTTTCATCTGCTTCAAGCAACTTTCATGTTTCTTCGTTACACTCTTCAGAGCTTGGAATATCGAGACAATAATCAGCTTCATTTACCTTTTGACAAATGTACGAAAGTGGCGTAATTACTCCGAATGCAGAGCGCTCCAATTTTTACAGTCATGAAACTAATACGCTTTTAAAAGTGACGCTTTGAGTTTTAAAACAAATTATGCTCCCATCTTGTCCTTATTACGCTTAGAAAGTCACAAAATTAAGCTATTTATTTTGGCTCGTTTTTCTTAAAGTAATCATGAGCACAAAAGATATATAACAAGGAAATTTTTAAAGTTGGGAGATTTTTCGTGAAAAATTAGCTTTGGCATGTCGTTAAATACTATGAATAAGTGCTGTTTTCAATTGTAAGGAATAAAAATTACAATGAGTATTGAGCAAAATTGTAATAGCACTGACAACTTTGAGAATAGCTTGTTTCTGATAGCAATATATTTGATCTTGGACGAGCTCATTTGTTCTTGAAGAAAAGGACAAGGAATTCTTATTATACCGTTATTAGCAAAGCAAACTGGTATATTTGATTGCTCAAAAAAAAAAAAAAAAAAAAAAAAAAAAAAAATATATATATATATATATATATATATATATATATATATATATATATATTATATATATGTATATATATGTATATATATATATATTATATATATATATATATATATATATTATATATATATATATATATATATATATATATATATATATATATATATATATATATGTATATATATATATTATATATATATATATATATATATATAATATATATATATATATATATATATATTATATATATGTATATATATATATATATATATATATATATATATTATTATATATATATATATATATATATATTATATATATATATACACTGTTAAAAAAAATGTATTCAAAAATGAAACTCTGAATGTATTCATTTTTTTTTGAATACAATTGATTCAAAAATGAGTAAATGTGGCATCAAATACAAACATACGAGAATTACGAGTCATCATATACGAACATACCCAAGTCATCATATAAGAATACAACACATTATCAAACACTAATTCATGAATAAAGATGCATACAATCATTTAATACTGCAGCTAACGTTTCAAGAACATGGTTTAATAAATATTCATGTATAAATAGGAAATATAATAAGCGTGACTTCCAAGAATAAAACTCGCGAGCTTCGAACTCTTTTCTTATTGCGCATGCTACGCGTCGCTCAAGAGCGTGAACAAGTGTCGACAATGTTCATACGCTTTCGCGGCGCGTTTTTCGTGGTTGCATAGCGATGGAGATGGCTGCTGGTCTGTTCGTCAAGAAAAAACTAGAAGATTGGAAGAGTTTTCATCGAACTTTGAAAGTAAGTTTTATTTTTATTATCATAGTAAGGATAATAAATGAATGGTTGTATCTAAATTACCCAAAAATTACTTGCCTAAATTGCTCGATAGCACATTCAACATCCGACTGTGCTCGGAACATATTTTTAAACATTATATTTTATGTGGATATATATGTTTTCAAACTGTGAAAGAAAGTTCATAACGAGCTTCGTAACCTTTATTATCGTAGTAAGGATAATAATTGAAGGGTTGTATCTAAATTACCCAAAAATTACTTGCCTAAATTGCTCGATAGAACATTCAACATCCGACTGTTCTCGGAACATTTTTTAAACGTTATATTTTATGTGGATATGTTTTCAAACTGTGAAAGGAAAGTTCATAACGAGTTTCGTAAATTTTATTATTTATATTTTACTCTTCAAATTTGAAAAAAAAAAGCGAAAGCAACATCTTGCACAAACAGCTATGGAAGAAATTAGGTTCTCATCAAGCATAAATCGTTGCATGAATACATTTTTGGAACACTTGTGTGTTTCACTGCAAAAATATTTTTTCTTTCGAAATACCACTAATATAAAAACCTTTTTGCCGAAAAGTAACAAGAAATACAGATTTGAATTCAACATATTTCAGTGAACATATTAATCATTTATCGTTACATAACTATTGATAAGATTTCCAAATCTTTAGTATGATTCACTCGGCCATGCACAGGCTTGCTAGATTTTAGTAATGTTCAATCGGGTCGAGGGAATGCCCCCCCCCCCCGCAATCCTAAGCTTTGCTCCCTCGCGTAAATAAATAAAACGCGTATCTGCTTGTCAAATTTTGCTGAAATTAGTGGTGATGAAATTTAAAATTTAATTCTTAATTTTTATTCAAAAGATTCTGTGTAACAAGAATACAAAATGTATCAAAATGGAAAACAAACTCTAAAAAAATATTAAACTAAACAATTTAAATATCAAATAACCCTCTTGAAAAATATTTAAAAGTTCAGTTTAAATACAAAACGAAGGAATTAGGGGCAAAAATAACTACAACTATCCTAACAGCAGTAGGATATTTATTCATTCCACTTGATAATAAGTTCTCCATAACGAGACTATATTTGCTTACAATATGAAAAATTAATACCGTAATGTTAAATTGACAAGCAAACTATTAAGTTACTCCTATAAATTAATACATAGTTAACAATTAAAAACATTATATACTCAATTATTATGGATAGGAATTGCATTTACATGTAAGAGCTGAGAGAGAGAGAGAGAGAAATGCTTTTCTCTAACAATTTTAAAGTAAGCTTCACATTTTTACAATAATTTTTGATTATTAATCATGCATTGTATCATTAACAAATACATCATGAGTTACTTGTATAAATTATGAAATGCATGGTGAACAATAATAAACAATATAGAAGGATTACTTAGGGATAATGTTAGTATTTACATGTAAGACCATGGTGCTTCCCGCCATTGAGAAAGCTTCATACTCTTTGTGAAAATAGAACTTCGTTTTTAAAGAAAATTTTACATTTTTACAGAAACTTGAGAGACATCAATGCTGCATTGTGCAATTTACAAATAAACTGTTAAATACTTCTAAAAAATTGATAAATGCATGGTGAGATATAAAAAACGTCATACATACATTGGTTTTGGATAGAAGTTGCATTTACATAAAAGAGCCGAGATGTTTTTCACCTCCTATGAAAAAGATCTTCATTTTTTGAATGATGCATTATGTAATTTACAAAAAAACCTTTCACTGCGTCTATAAGTTATGAAATGCACAGTAAGCAATAATTTATAAATAGTACTGCATCACATACGGTGAGCCATAACAGTCATTCTACGGTGAGCAATAACTATTTTACAATCACATATTTATATTATCTTTGTGTTTCATAATTTTGAAGTGCACAGTGAGCAAAAACTTTTTTACAACAGAATATTACAACTCTAATTACAAAATGTACGGGGAAAAACATTTTTTCAATTCTATATTACATACGGTGAGCAATAACTACAGTCGGACCTCCATATATCGAACTTCCACATATCGAAATTTTCTATGTATCGAAATCCCAGCAAATTTCTATGTTCATTACATAGAAAAGTTGTTTCTATATATCGAAAAAATCTCTATATATTAGAGATGTACCGAGTAGCACTTTGGCCGAGTACCGAGTACTCGGCTTTTTATTACTCGGCCGAGTACCGAGTACTTGGCCTTTCACTACTCGGCCGAGTTCCAAGTACCAATTATGTTTTAAGAAGAACCACCGACACACATGTGATGAATTTTGAACTTATTGAAATAGTAGTATAAACCTCCTTGTCCATATAATAGTTTTTAAAACTAAATTCCCGCTGAAATTTAATTACGCATTATATATATACAATTTTGTTTGTGTCAAAAATTTTACAAAAAAATAATTTTTTAAATTAAAAATAAATAAATAAAAGGTATGATTAATCAAGTTGGAATTAAAACAAAGTACAGTAAAATCCCTCTAATGCGGACACTAACAGGACAAATTTTTTGTCCGCAATAGAGAGGTGTCAGCAGGACAGGGGTTAAATAATGTTATTTGCATTGGAACTGGGGAATTAAAAATTGTCTGCATAAGAGGGGGTCCGTTAGGAGGGGTTTCACTGTATACCAATCAATTATAGTTCTAATCTGCCAAACATAAATAATTTTTAAAAGCAGATAAAACAAATGTGCAGGAACACTCCAGACACATGTTTCTGCCCCCCCCCCTTACAAGGAACGTCTTTTTCAGTGCATAACATGTGAGCTAAAGAATGTAAAGACATTCAACAAAAAAAAATACGACTTTTGTCGGATGCCTTTAAATCTACGAGCCCCCATTTTGTGCATTGAAAAAGGAATTCCTTGTAATGCCAAAACACGTGTCTGCAGAGTTCCTGCACTGTACTTTTAAGGTTGTTTTATTTTTTAAGCAAAGGTATTTTCACATTTTTTATAACTAATTTTTGTTTGCAGCAAAAATCCATTTTTAATATAAAAATTCCATATTTTCTATACTTACATTTTTTGCGTAATTTTTAATAAATAAGTTTTATTAACTTTGCCGACATTAAAATAAAGATTTATTCCATTGAAGCATTACAAACTTCATTATTCTCAAAATTTAAATTTGACTTATAAATTTTAATTGTAAATGATTGCAGAATATAATGCTTGCTCTTTTTTTATAAATTTTAGTATGTCTTGGACAATATTCAATTTTTTGCAACTACTTGGTATTGGCCGAGTATCTGATCAGAATTTGGCCGAGTACCGAGTACTCGGCAAATTGGCCGAGTAGGCCGAGCACCGAGTAGTTACCGAGTACTCGGTACGTCTCTAAACCAAAGCTTATGAAGTCATGTAATTTCAGCATTAATTATGAAATAAAAATGGATTTGTGCTGAAAAGTAGAAAACAAAATGCAGTGTTAAATTGCACAAATTTGCAAATTTTTATAAATTAGTTTATTGCAAATATGCATTTTAATGTTATCTTTTTTCTTTTGTTATAATCGTGTTTACCTTTTTAAGATTAATTTACAATATTTTTTCTATGAAGTTAGCATTGAGTAAGAACACTATAAAAAATTAACTCTTTCCAAACCAAAATATTATTTTAAAACATATAATAGAAATAAAACTATTACTATTTCGATTGTTAAGAATATTGGACCAACACATTTTTTCATGATTTATCTAGTCCTCTTTTTTTTTTTTTAAATCCCCGGAGAGAACGGATGTCATGCATCTCTCCTGGCAACTTTTGTACCTACTTTTCTTGCATATGTACTTCATTTTGCATTCAATTTTTTAATTTCTTAAATTTTCTTTTTTAGCGAACCTTTCGATGATATGGTATCTCCAACATTATCACATTGCTGAAGGTTGTAAAGGCCAAAAATGACAAAGATATTTATTTAATATTTGATTTTATGGGTAAATATAGGTTTTTATAAGTTGATTGTATCTCAAGATTCATGTTTAATCAGGGTTTGTTGATTTTAATCAGCTTGATTTAAATAGTGATTAAAAATCATGATCTAAATCAAGTGATTTTTTTTTTTAAATTGATTTAAATCAATTGATTTGTATTAAGTGATTTTTTTTAACAAAATCAGTAATTAAAATCAGTTGATTTTACTTTTATAAATTAATTTTGCATTTTTAAAATGTATTGCTCTAAATTTAACTACACTGCATTATACTATCTTAACCTCAACAGGCAAAACTACATAGATCCCTCTTTCTGTGTGTGATGCAGATTTTCACTCTTGTAATATTGCTTTTACTCCAAAATTAGTTTAGAACAAAATAAAAATTTTGAGTTTTTCTTACACGCCATGACTAATATAGTTCAGAAAAGTAGTTGGTTAACATATTATTTTAGACTAAAAACGTACATGATAATGGAAACCTTATCTTTAAGCAAAGCATTAAACAAAATCACATCTTATCTAAGCATTATAACATATTTTTGAATCTTAAAATTAGAGACGTACCAAGTAGCACTTGGGCCGAGTAGCCGAGTACCCGGCCTTTCACTACTCGGCCGAGTACTCGGCTTTTCACTACTCGGCCGAGTTACCAAGTACCAATTATGTTCTAAGAAGAACCATCTACACGCATGTGATGAATTTTGAACTTAATGGAATAGTAGTATAGACCTCCTTGTCCATATAATAGTTTTTAAAACTAAATTCCTGCTGAAATTTAATTACGCATTACATAAACAGTTTTGTTTGTCTAAAATTTTACAAAAAAATTATTTTTAAAATTAAAAATAAATAAAAGGTATGATTAATCAAGTTGGAATTAAGGCAAATTACAGTAAAATCCCTCTAATGTGGACACTAACTGGACAATTTTTTTTGTTCGCAATAGAGCGATGACCGCAGGACAGGGGTTTAAGAATGTTATTTGCATTGGAACTGGGGAATTAAAAATTGTCCGCATAAGAGTGGTGTCTGCTTTGAGGGGTGTACGTTACAGGGTTCGTACGGGTCATGGAAATCCTGGAAAGTCATGGAAAAAAATTAACAGAATTTCAGACCTGGAAAAGTCATGGAAAATTGAAATTTTCATTGAAAGTCATGGAATTTTTTTTCAAGTCATGGAAAAATGTCCTGGACAAAGAGAAAGGAACAGTAGCTAAAGGAGCATTAGAAATCTTGAGTGATTTAACAGTATAGCACATAAAAGCTATTAAAAGTGGAAAACTGAACGTTAGAAAAATCAAATCTAAATTTCATATAGACATTTCATATAGGCATTCATATAGACATTTTGCTTATGCTCATTTCCAAATATTACCAAGTTTGAGATTAAATAGTGCTATTCTCTTCGTGTAATGAGGTCATGGAAATTTTCATTGAAGTCATGAAAAAGTCTTGGAAAAGTCATGGAATTTTTTCATCCAAATAGAGTATGAACCCTGACGTTAGGAGGGTTTTCACTGTATACGAATCAATTATAGTTCTAGTCTGCCAAATATAAATAATTTTTAAAAGCAGATAAAACAAATGTGCAGGAGCACTGCAGACCACGTGTTTCTGCCCTCCCCCCCATTACAGGGAATGTCTTTTTCAGTGCATAACATGTGAGCTAAAGAATGTAAAGACATTCAACAAAAAAGTCCGAGTTTTGTCTTTAAATCCACGAGCTCCCATTTTGTGCATTGAAAAAAAGAATTCCTTGTAATGCCGAAACATGTGTCTGCAGTATTTCTGCACTGTACTTTCAACGTTGTTTCATTTCCTTTTATTTTTTAAGCAAAAATATTTTTATATTTCTTATAACTAATTTTTGGTTGAAGCAAAAATCCAATTTTAATATAAAAATTCCATATTTTCTATACCATTATATATTTCCATATTTTCTTTTTTGCATAATTTTTATTAAATAAGTTTTATTAACTTTGGAGACATTAAAATAAAGATTTATTCCATTGAAGCATTATAAACTTCATTATTCTCAAAATTTAAATTTGACTTATAAATTTTAATGGTAAATGATTGCAGAATATAATTCTTGCTCTTTTTTTATAAATTTTAGTATCTGTCTTGGACAATATTCAATTTTTTGCAACTACTCGGTATTGGCCGAGTATCTGATCAAAATTTGGCCGAGTACCGAGTACTCGGCAAATTGGCCGAGTAGGCCAAGTACCGAGTAGTTTCCGAGTACTCGGTACGTCTCTACTATATATCGAAATTTTTTTCGAGATACTCGTAGGTTTTTCTCTGCTTTAGACTGTTGGTATCATGAAAAATGAAGCTTAGCGGAGAAAATTATGTTCACTAAAGGTTGCTACAAAACTTGAGGAATCTGGGGTTTAGGAGTGTGTAGTTCGGTCGTTGTTCCGTTCTGGAGTTCTTACATTCCCTCAAGTTTATTTCAAATCTTAGTTGTAACCAGTATCACTAAAATCAGTTTCAAGCTATCCCTTTTGTCTGTTGAGTATCATTCCTAGTCTTTTTAGCTTCAGTAAAAATCATTCAAGTTAAGTAGATTGATTTTTTACTTTTCACTCGATTCCATTGTCAAAACGAAAATCCCCTAATGTTACAGATCAAGTTGATTTGCCGAAGAATGAAGATGTATGAAGGCGCAAAAATGTAATTTCTGCAAAATTAATATTTTTATTGTTATCTTTCATTTAATGCCCGTTTAAATTATAAATTGGGTTTCATGCACGTTTTAATGATTTAGAAGTTTTTTATGTTAAAATAAGATCGTTTCTATATATCGAATTTTTTCCCGGCAATTTGCTACTTCGATATATGGAGGTCCGACTGTATATTACGATCGCGTATTTACAATAACTTTGTGCAACATAATTACGAATTGCATGGTGAACAAAACCTTTTTCCAACACTATGTTGCATACGGTGAGCAATACGTTACATATCACGGTGAGCAATATTTTGCATACTACGGTTAGCAATAACTTGAATTGCAACTATTGTCAGAATACGCAGATTCAGTGGCACAGAATCTCGTGTTACAATTTCACGTCCGGGAAAGTTTGAATTCTGGCCTTTAAAAAGCATGAAATAAAAATTTTAAAAATCGCCTACTGAAAAAAACTTTAAATGAAACTAAAATAAAAAATTTAAAAAAACCCCGACTAAAAAAAACCTTAAATAAAACTAAAATAAAGAACTAAAAATACCCGACTAAAAAATGTTTAAAATAAAATATTTATCGACTTTTGAGGTTTCTGATAAATTGCCTTATAAATAATAGAAGTAATATATCCAAGCGTCGTCGTGTCGGGGGACCAATATGAAAATAAAATATGAAAGAATGAAAAATAATAAAGTAATGAACAGAATGCAGCTAATAATGATAAAGTAGCTATGATATCTAAATACAAGAGTTTGCTCAGCGGTCTATATAACCTACATACCAATATGAAAATAAAATATGAAAGAATGAAAAGTAATAAAGTAAATAACAGAATGCAACTAATAATAATAAACATCAGTTTTTACTTGCAGACAAACATAAAGCAAATTACCCATTTACTATATTATTTTATTTATTTATTTTTTTGCTTTTTTTGAAATGGTTTATTTATTTTAAATTAAATTGATAATTATACTTAATATATAAATAAATTTACTATGTTAAATGGAAATGCATTTACACTTCATAAAATAGTTCAAAAATTTTCTATTTTAAACTTGATGCATCTTTAATCCAAATCGATGCTCTTCTTCGAAGACATTTGGCATTTTTTCATAGGAAAAGCACAACCCAATTACGTCTTCTTTTTTTTTTTTTTTTTTTGTGAAACTTGCTTTTTATAACAAAATTTAAGAGTTGGGGAATGTATGCGCTCAGATTTGATTTCCATATCTTATGCATGCGATAGGAAAATATTAAAAGAGTGGACACTTTTATTTTTGAATTTTCTTACTCATTTTAGGAGAAAGGTCTGGACCCCCGTGGCTATGTCACTGGTGTTCTAACAAATATAGTTGATCATATCAACAAAATATATTTGAAAGTGAAACATAATTATTTTTCGCTAAGTAATAATTTTGTTAAACAATGTTGCAATTTTAAAAAATTATGCAACATTCGATATCAGGTAAACAATGCAATGCTGAGACGCCTGTCGCATATCTATAAGATGACAGATAATTATTATTGCAGAAAGATTTTTTAAAATCTTTTTCTGCACCTATCTGCCCGATTTTAAGTAGAAAAATACAGTTCAATATCGTTGAGTTTTATCATTTTCAGTTAAACGCTTTTCGTAATATTCAATATTTTTTTTTGCATATGTTTTTTTATTGATGAGTTTTCTATTCCTTAGGTATGTGAATTACATTTTCGCAAAGAAGACATTCTTCATGAAGCAGAATTCTTCGATGAAAAGTCGATGAGACTTCTAAAGAGTGAAATATTTGGTATGTCCCACAATGACTCAAATGCTGCATCCAGTGCTTTCACATTTATGATCCAAAGTTTATTGTCTCCGTACAAAGATGTGGCACATATTTTGCCAGTCCGTAGCATAGATGCTGACGATTTCCATTCATATATAAAAAAAATCTTGATTGGTTTAGCTGCCATAGGGTTTAATGTCATATCAGTAGCCACTGACAATAATGCTATTAATAAAAAGGCCGTTACTATGTTTGCCTCTCCCCTTGAGTCGCGGGTTAGGTATGATTATCCTGGAAGTCCAGGAAAATATTTCTATTTTTCTTTTGATTCCATTCATTTGATTCCGTTCATATTTTTACAGACTACATTCAGATTCTTTGCAAGTGGTGGTCAATAATGAATGTGAAAACTTTGTATAAGGGTGAGCATAAAAGGGATGAGTTCCAAACGCCTCTCACACCAAATACTAACGCAGCTCAGTATAAGTTCTTAACTAACTTTATTAATTGGTTAGACAAATGGGAGGAAATGAATTGTACAACTGGTGGATTAACAAAGCAAACCCATCTAGCCATAAGCCATACTACAAAAGCTATGCTTGCTCTTGCCGAGTACTGTTTTAAAACTTTAAATTTCGATTATTTTTTACCAGGGAAAATACAGACTCATTAGAAGACAGATTTGGGTCTTACCGTACATTGGCAGGGTCAAATTACAATGTCAGTATACGTCAAATTTATGACACTGAAACAAAATTGAGAATGCAAACAATTTTACCCCTTGTGTTAAAATTGAAAAGTTGTGGAGAATTGTTACTAAGTTTTTTTCAGGACAAACATTGGGATGAAGATAGCTCAGATTCATATCCTTTTTTTAATGGTTTTCTAATCACTCCGGAAGAAATGGTAAGTACTCAATCGAGTTTGCCAATTTTAACATACATTAGTGGATATGCAGCTCATAAAGTTCTATTGAAACTAAAGTGTGAACAATGTCGATCAACTTTATGCATTGATAAGCCCCTTGACACAGATGTAAACAATGATTGGACATCAAAATTAGACAGAGGGGGGTTGAAATACCCACATCCCGAAGTTGTTTGTGTTTCTCAATTCACATATGCAGTTGTAAACAAATTGTTGTCAACACATTTTGAATCAAATTTTATCAGTTGTCAAAATCACAGAAAGGTTGTAAAATATTTAACTCTTGATGTACTGGATGAAAATGATATTTCTCTAGGTATCGATGAATGTGAGAGTCATGATTCTCTGTTTCTTGTAAAACAAATTGTATGGGTTTTCATTAATATATTTTTGAACAACTTTTGCAAAAAACAAAATGATTCTCTTCAAAAAATGAAAAAAGATCAAAAAGAAAAAAATACACTGAAAAAATTTAAGAAAGATGCACGTAAATTGTCCACACTAAATAAATAAGCAATTTTATATTGTTTCTATGAGTTATCTTTTAAAATGTAAAAGTTTGACTGAATTATCCTAAACTATTTTTAAATTACAACCTAGGGAATAGGTGAAAACACTGTGATGTACCTTGCCGATTATTGTCAAGGTTGCCACGCCACAGGGAAACCTGAAGAAACAGGGAAAACATAGGGAATTCAAATCTATGTATATATATAAAGAACTGACCATCCAGCAAATTTCAAAAATTTCCTCAAAAACCTGGAAAATACAGGGAATTTTTTTCTTCTTAAATTGAAGTTGCGAAAATCAATTTCCTAATATATAAACCACCAAAAAACAAATAAATTACTAGTAATAATTATAATGATAATATTAATAAAGTAAAATAAAAAATGGCAATTTTGCTTAAGTTTTTATTTTCAAGTTAAATATTAAAATATTCATCATAAAAATAGATTCTTGAATTTCATGATAATTTTGAGTGTATGAAATTAGTCGTCAATAATCTTTATTCTGGATCACTTACACACTTTTAGGTCCATGTAATGAATGGTCAAAAGAAGTTTTTTTTTTTTTTTTTTTTTGAGTAAAAAGTTGAATATATTCAATCACCATGCTATTATTTCAGTTATTATGAATTCTTATTTATTTTCCCTTACTTATTTAGATTTTTTTTAAAAACCTGTGGTGAAATTATCAAGATATTTATGTTCTTTTTCAAATATCAGTGTCCGCTTGTTTATAATGTTTCATTTTCATGCAGGGAAATCATAGGGAATTTTTCTTGCAAAATTGATTAGCAACCCTGATTGTGAAAGTGTGCAGAATTTTAATTTCTAATTAGTTATGGACAATGAAGTTTCTTAATGTATTGTACAAAGAGAAATGAACATCTTCTTAAACCCTTAAAAAAAAACTGAATTTTTCTATTTTATTTAATAATTTTAAGTTTTATCAATTAAAATTTAATTATTATTAATCATTATTGATGCTGTATATAAAAAAGAAAAGAGTCAATTAAATTAAACCGTGCTTTATGAGTGTAAAATAGTAGACCACCACCTCTGCATATGTAGTGTGAACTGTTAGTACTTGATTCTTAATTTTTCATGTTTTTGATTGTGAGTTCCTAATAGCTAAATAATTTGAGTGTTAGCTCTTGTTTGACCTCATGTGTAACATAAATGGTAATAGGTGTTTTTTATGTGATGTATGTGTTATCATGTGCAAATAAAAGTTACTGTGCTTAAAATATTGTCTTTATTTGAGTATCACATTCATAAGCTAGTTGAAAGCATAACATATGCTAAGCATTCCTTTTTTTTTTCAATTTTTTTCAGAACTTTTTCTACAAGAAAGGATTACTTGTGTGAAAGTACAAAATTACATCAATTATGAACAAAAGCAAAATCTCTTTAAACAATTAAGTCATTTATTTGTTCACAGATATTTTGTTTAAAATATATTAGGAATATTTATTTACTTATGTGTAGGCTCAACTTATTTATTTTCCTTTTGAAGAAGTTATACTAATTCGCCAAAGCTGTATAGTTCCACCCAAAAGTCTTCAATTAATTGCCTATTTTGATATTTATAGCAAAAGAACATTTTACCAAAGCAGATTAAGTTGAAAAATCAGAGATAATTATTTCTTCAAAAAAAAAGAAACTTGGAAACTTCAAATTAAACAAGACTCAATAAAATATTTCTCATTTATTAATAACCCTACATGAAAAAAATGTACGCTCTAAATAATTTTATAATTATTTACGGTACAAGTTTCCCCAA